>NC_134876.1:97152985-97157985 GCF_041734735.1 Babylonia areolata | reverse complement strand
AAACAGCTGTTGGTACTCCTTGCTACTTACCCCCCCCCCCCCTCACCCCTAACCCTCCTCCCTGTCCTCTGGGTGTCGTGTTGAAGACAGCTGTTGGTACTCCTTGCTACTTACCCCCCCCCCCCCCCCCCCCCCCTAACCCTCCTCTCTGTCCTCTGGGAGTCGTGTTGAAAACAGCTGTTGGTACTCCTTGCTACTTACCCCCCCCCCCTCACCCCTAACCCTCCTCTCCCTGTCCTCTGGGTGTCGTGTTGAAGACAGCTGTTGGTACTCCTTGCTACTTACACCCATTTCCCTTCTCCCCCATATATCAACTCACCCCCCCCCCACCCTCTCATCCCCGCCGTCCCCGCACAACCATACAATCCCTTCCCACTTCCCACCTCCATTACCTGCCCCCTCCCTCCCCCTTCCCTTCCTCCACCCCGCTTACATCCTTCCTACCTTCATTCCTTCTTCATTTCATTCTTTCTTCTCCCTCCTTTCTTCATTCCTTTTCATTTCATTCTTTCTTCTCCCTCCTTTCTTCATTCCTTTTCATTTCATTCTTTCTTCTCCCTCCCTTCTTTCTCCCTCCCCCCCCCCCCCTCCAAGGCCTGACTAGTATGCGCGTTGGGTTACGCTGCTGGTCAGGCATGTGCTTAGCAGATGTGGTGTAGCATATATGGATTTGTCCGAACGCAGTGACGCCTCCTTGAGATACTGAACTGACTGAACCTCCCTCCTTCCTCCCTTCCTTCCGTCCTTCCTTCCTTCCTTCCTTCCTTCCTTCCTTTTTCTTTCTTTTCGAAGCATGTTGTGTAGCTGATATAGATCAGCCCGCTCGCTTTGACATTTTGGAACTGAAACTGACACTCCTTCCTTCCTTCCTTCTTCAATGTGCAGGGTATGTGTTTCTTTTAAACATCCTGAAGACTGGATAATGTTTCACTCTTGAAGCAAGACAGACCACCTTTGAAAGCGTCACTGACACCTGCACAGAAGGCAGGAGTCTTCTTCTTCCTTCTTCCTCGTTCGCCTCCCGTTAGATGAGCAGCCTGGTGTCCTCGATGAAGGCTGGCGTCCGTCGCAGCTCCTCCAGGGTGCCGTACAGCTTGGCTTCCACTGCTGTCGGTGTTGGCCAGTACTTCCTCCTGGATGCTGCATGCGTCGTACAGTCTTGAAGGATGTGGTCGGTCGGTCCCTCACCACAAGGGCACTCTCCACTCTGTCCAATGCCAAATTTTGTGTGCATGTGGTGGAGCAGGCGGTTGTGTCCAGTCCTCAGGCGGAAGATCTTGACCTGTTCCCGTCGTTCCAGCAAATGGTATCTGTCTTCTGGGTTATATTTGGGGTGCTGGAGGCGCCACTTTATTCCATGCTGTGCCTTGATGATTGTCTTGATTTCATCGTATGACACCAGGCAAGAGTCTGACAGGGAGCAGGTCCGGTTGACCTATTCCCACTTCACCTAATCCCCGATCGTCATGGTTCATCATTCGCTGCACCATGTTCATTCGTTTATTATGATGGTTCGTTATTCAATAAAAAGTACAGTGACGCATCTACCCATGTCATAAGGACCTCATGACCAATGACATTAAAGTGTCAAAGTGTCAAAGTGTCAAGCGTCTCTCATGTACACACACACAGACGCACACAGACACACAGACACACACACACACACACACACACACACACCAGAGAGACGGACGAGTGTTAAATTGTGCATGTGTACATACATTTAAACCACCATCAACCTCTTCGAACACTTAACTTTTCAACCTAGTCTTGAGACAGGACTAGATATTCATCATCATCAACACAATCATTGTGGTGACTTCCCTGCAAATTGTGTAGGCTATACAATTCAGTTTAACAGAAAGCTTTGTTTGCCGTGTCATGATTACCGTCAGTCTAAAATCATCATCTTAGATGAACAGACTATAGATAGATAAACGAACGAATCATGATTACCGACACAAAGACCAGACCGCAACAAACAGAACTGCCCCCCCCCCCCCAAAAAATTAAGTAAGTGAGTTGTTAGATTTTTTTTTTTAACACATGTTCAAAGGTGCGAACACGAACAGACACAGAACAACTGAGTACATGGGCCAAGTGGGAACAGGTGAATGAGGATGACCAGTGCAGTGGTAGGCGAATTGGGAACAGGTGAATGAGGGTGACCAGTGTGGTGGTAGGCCAAGTGGGAACAGGTGAATTAGGATGACCGGTGTAGTGGTAGGCCAAGTGGGAACAGGTGAATGAGGATGACTGGTGTAGTGGTAGGCCAAGTGGGAACAGGTGAATGAGGATGACCGGTGTAGTGGTAGGCCAAGTGGGAACAGGTGAATGAGGATGACCGGTGTAGTGGTAGGCGAAATGGGACGAGGTGAATGAGGATGACCGGTGCAGTGGTAGGCCAAGTGGGAACAGGTGAATGAGGATGACCGGTGTATTGGTAGGCGAAATTGGACTGGGTGAATGAGGATGACCGGTGCAGTGGTAGGCCAAGTGGGGCGAGGTGAATGAGGATGACCGGTGTAGTGGTAGGCGAAATGGGACTAGGTGAATGAGAATGACCAGTGTAGTGGTAGGCGAATCGGGAATTGGGATGCCAGCTGACACAGTGACGGGAGGACAGGTTATGTCTGTCAATAGGACTCACTGTTGTCGCA
This sequence comes from Babylonia areolata, assembly GCF_041734735.1. Taxonomy (NCBI): domain Eukaryota; kingdom Metazoa; phylum Mollusca; class Gastropoda; order Neogastropoda; family Buccinidae; genus Babylonia; species Babylonia areolata. Next base: position 97,155,325 of record NC_134876.1, on the reverse strand, counting down.
CTGGAATGACATCCCGGGACGGCACTTTGATGTCACACACACGTGTGTGCACGATATCGCGTGCGCCAGTGCGCGTACACACACACACACACACACACACACACACACACACACACACACTGTGTTGTGCTTTTGTTGATTAAAAAAAAAGCATTTTATTCAGTTTGGAGAAGTGGATTCTGGCCAAAACGTGTTTATGAAGGTGTGAATGGGTAAACTTTTGCGTGTCATTATGAATATGCATGATGATAGAATTAGATCATGTAAACACTGTTTTTAGATGATGAAAAATCGGATTTCTTTAGCATTTGTAAGGGTGTCCGACAAGGAGAAAATCTCTCGCATTTGCTTTTTTCTTTGTGTCTTAATGATGTAGAGTTGTATTTGACTGAGCATAAGAGTCCATTTGTGAACTTTTCTTCACATTTCAGACTAAGATATTTACATGCGATTATTTCTACTTCTGTATGCCGAATACACAATTTTACTGTCTGAGACGAAAGAAGGATTACAACAGTCCCTCAATGTCTTTCACAAATATTGTTTAAAATGGAAACTAGTGGTTACTGGATAGAAAACTAAAGTGATGGTACTTATTTCTATTCATTTTTTTTCTGAGTTTGACAATGCATGCTTGGATGTGTCAATTCATTTAAAACATCTTGGTATTGAGTTTAGTAGAAAAATCACTTTTTATAAGCTAAACAAATGATTAATGAACAGGCTCAAAAAGCTGTGTTTCCGTTACTTCAATCAGCCGGAAATCAAGAGTTACCACTATATATTGTACTTGACATGTACCAGGCTACGACTGTTCCTATTTTGTTGTATGGTACAGAAATATGGGGTTATGAAAATGTAAATGTGCTTGAAAAATTAGGATTGAAAATTTTGAAACACTTGTTCAAACTGAATAGGAATACTATAACACAAGTGATTTATGGAGAAGCTGGTATTCATCCAATAAGTGTGTTAGTGAAAATGAGATTGGTTCGGTTTTGGACTGGCATCCAACCAGCTGACCAACCGCCCTCTCGCCACGCCCGTTTTTTTTTTATTTTTTTTTTTTTATTTCTCAGGTTTCATGCGTGTGTGTGGCTGTGAGTTTCACTCTGACAGCTGTCAGTCATATACACGTCTTGCTCGTGCTTGTTTCCTTTTTATCGTCCTTTAGGAAGGGGCAGTTGTCTGTCACTTCAGTGCTGTTATAACTCTTTGTGAATGTGTGGTATTTATTCTTCAAAATGGAGTGATATCAGACAAACGTTAACAGAAACAGGGTATGACTGTCTTTGGGTTGTTCAGTCCTTCTCAGTGAGGGAATCTTTCTGCAAGAATGTCAACATTGCTGTGAGAGAAAATTTTCAAAATCTATGAAGACATGATCTGAAGGCGAGTAGTAAATGTTTGTTCTTTCGAAATTTCAAAAGTGAATTTCTTAGAGAAAAATACATAAATCAAATGCCTGATAAATACGTTATCAGCTTCTTCAAATTTCGAAGTAGAAGTCATAAACTGGAAACAGAAATAGGGAGACACACAGGCATACCACGAGAATTACGGCTTTGTAAGGTTTGTAGCATGTCTGTGATTGGGGATGAGTTTAATTTTATAATGGAATGTCCCAATTATGATCAGTTGCGAAAACGATATGTGCTCAAAAATATTTGTCTCGGAAATCGGAAATCATTTTAGCTATACGTTAGTTCATTAGATTTACAGATGTTGTCTAGATACTCTACGGGGGTTGAAAACAAGTGAAATTGTTGTGTATTTGGAAATGTTTATTCTGGGCATGAAATCATTATTTTGTAGTTGTCCTCAAAACTCCAATAGGAGTGAAAGGATAATCAAAACTAGAATATACTTGAATAATTGTGTGTGTGTGTGTGTGTGTGTGTGTGTGTGTGTGTGTGTGTGTGTGTGTGTGCGTGCGCGTGTGTGAAAACATGCACCTTTAGGCACACATCCATCCATACATACTTACACAGACAGACAGACAGACACACAGGTACCTACGCAAACAGATGAATATAAAAATAAGGACCACAGTTATTCAGAGACACGTCCACGCAAGGTACACATATTGGCATACGTGTAACCAAGCATACACATACACGCACGCACGCACGCACGCACGCGCGTGCACACACACACACACACACACACACACACACCAACGTTTGATAAAGAAGAAATCCCACCACTGCCTCCCCCATCTCCTACCCTCACCCCCCCCCACTACCCCTCCACAACCCCCTACCCATCCACACCCCCCTCACAATGAAAACAAAAATGCTGAAGAGATGGACGTATATATGCCCGCAGTGCCAAAACAGT
>NC_134876.1:97122985-97140485 GCF_041734735.1 Babylonia areolata | reverse complement strand
GCGCGCACGCAAACACATACACGTTCTAAAAAAGCACACAATCAAAAATACATCCTACAAATTCTGAAACTCTCAAACTCACTCATTCACTAATAGTCATTTTAGTTCATACTGGAAAGGGATGAGCTGTTGAAAATTATTCAGGAGGGGAAAAGGTGGGTCTTCAGACTGGATTTGAAAGACTGCAGCGAAGATGAGTGACAGTGAGGCTGAGGAAGTTGATTCCAAAGAGTGGCCCTGGGTCTTGGTATGAAAGTGCGCTGGTCATACGGTTTGGTTCCAACAGGGGGGATCCTAAACAGGCGGCTGTCAGGAGAGCGGAGTTTGCGTGAGGGTATGCAATGATGAATGAGATCAGAAAGATACTGTGGACCAGTAGTCTCACTGGACTTGAAACAAAGGGAGACGACTTTGTAAGTAATTCTTTGGAGAGAAGAGACGTGATTAAATTTAGAAGAACGAAAGACAAGAAAAGCAGCATGGTTCTGAACTTTCTGAAGTGTAGCAATGAGGTAGCTGGGTGAACCGACAAGCATGGAATTACAAGAATCCAGGCAAGACAGTACAAAGGCACAAAGGAGAGTTTGAGCTTTAGTTGCATCTCAGTCAGGAGATGACGAATGGATGCAATTCTGCGATTTTCAAAGTAACACAATTTACATATGTTTGCAGCATGCTGCTGATAGGAAAGAGACTGGTCAAGTATGACACCAAGATTGCGGACGGAAGAGGAAAGAGGAATGTCGGTGCCACTGAGGGAGACTGAGGAAGGAAGAGAGACTGAGTGGCAAAGTCTTTGTGGGGGTGATAATCATGATTTCTGTTTTATCATCATTCAATTTTAGCTTGTTTTCAGTCATCCATGTCTTCAGATTGGAGACGCAGACCTGAGTAGAGTCAGTGAGAGACGGAAGGAGAGACAGAGGTCCCGACAGATACAGCTGGTTGTCATCGGGAAAGCTGTGGTGGGACAACGATGACTGACATTGGTGGAAATTGGTTGTGTGTAGAGAACAAACAGAATGGGACTAAGCACGGAGCCTTGTGGCACATGTGGTGGATATGTCACTGCAGGTAAAAACGGTATTTCCAAACTTTCGTACTGTGCAATGTACCAGCATTGATTATATGTGTGTGTAGGAGGTGGCGGGGGGTTGGGGAATTGGAGGGTGGGGGGGTAGGAAGGAGGGTGGTGGGTAGGAGGGGTGGGTGGAGGAGAGAAGGGGAAGCCATCCAGCCACATAGCACCCTCACCATTTTTAACTGATCAGACCACGGACCCGTTTCAGTTCCCTCTTTCAGACTTTGGGCAATTAATACAAACTGCACAATCTATGAACTATAGACTTTGGACAATTAATACAAACTGCACAATCTATTAACAATAGACTTTGGACAATTAATATAGACTGCACAATCTATGAACAATATACTTTGGGGCAATAAATACAAACTGCACAATCTATGAACAGTAGACTTTGGGGCAATAGACAGAAACTGCACGATCTATGAACAATAGACTTTTGGGCAATAGACAGAATCTGCACAATCTGTGACAATAGACTTTGAGGCAATAGACAGAAACTGCACAATTTATGAACAATAGACTTTGGGGCAATAGACAGAAACTGCACAATTTATGAACAATAGACTTTGGGGCAATAGGCAGAAACTGCACAATCTGTGAACAATAGACTTTGGGGCAATAAATACAAACTGCACAATCTGTGAACAATAGACTTTGGGGCAATAGACAGAAACTGCACGATCTATGAACAATAGACTTTGGGGCAATAGACAGAAACTGCACAATTTATGAACACACCAGCAAGGCACAGATCTATTTTGATCGGGGTGAATAACAACCTCCCCCCCGCCCCCCACCGTCCATTACCCTGTCTCTTCCTCCCCTATTCCCAGCAGGCTGAGCGAATCACGTGACAGTAGCACTGAACACGCGCGGCCTACTTCCTTCCGGTGAGTCCCATTGTGGCGTTACGTCAAGCGCGCGGTCCTGGCCTGACGTACCCTGTGGACGGCCTCTCCCTCTGTGTTGGCCTGCTGGTCTGCCCTTCCTCCACAGCGCCTAGACAGGGGAGGTAACTGGCAGCTTCGTTATGCTCGCTTGATCCCCCTTGCGGAACAAAGTTCTTCCTGTTCCCCGTGCCGTGAGGTGGAGAGCGTCGCCGGGGAACAAACCTGGTCTGCCCTGGATCACGTCCTGTCCGCTGTCTCTGCATTCATTCGGCAACTTTTTTTTTTTTTTTTTTTTTGGGGGTGGGGGGGGGGGGGGGGGGGGGGTTGTTGGCTGGCGGTTTAAGTGGAAATTGTTATGGAGGGTGGGTGTGATAGGGTGGAGGTGGAGAGAGAGAGAGAGAAGGGATGATAGTGCTAGAGAGAGAAGAGAGAGGGAGAGGTGGGGAGAGACATAGAGAGAAACAGACAGACAGATAGACAGAGAGGGGGAGAGATAACACGATCGGACTCCGAATGCATATCATATCATAGTAATGATGATGACGGCGATGATGATAACGCACTACGACAAAACGATGATGACGATGAAGATGAGGATGACGATGATGACCATGTTAATGAGACCTTCCATCAGTCCATCCACTACCAAGCCAAAGCTATCCCGTTAACAACATTTGTGCCAAACTGGTTTCTGCTCTGGTTATCAAGGGTCAAGGACAATCAGCAGCAGATATAATCATCACGACAGTCATCGCCAAACTGGTTTCTGCCCTGGATGTGGAGCAACCTCCCTTACGTCGATCTTGGATGACGACGTATTAGGACGTAACTATGTATCAAGATTAGGGGCGAGACAATTAAACAACCGTCACGAACACAACCTCGTCTGTCGGAGTCTGCCAACTGATATTAGATGGTGTCAGAAGTCCAGATCGGAGCCTGAGATGACAGAAAGAAATGATGAATCACAGAAGAACAGACTGTAAGAATTTACAAGTGAAGTTCTTTGTGAAAATCATGAAACACAGATTACAGAAGAAGAGACAGTAACAATTTACAAGTGGTCGAAGTTCTTCGTGGAAAATCATGACACACAGAAGAGGAAACTGTAACTGTAAGAGTTTACAAGTTTAGTTCTTCGTGAAATAATGGAACCAATGTTAAGTTAGCCAAGGGGGCTGCAGAAGCAGTTCACTGCAAACCTTCCTGCTCCAGAACAGATGTCACTAGAAGGCAATCTTTCTCAAAATTGGAAAAGATTTAAAAGACAGATTGAAAACTACTTAACTGCTAGCAGATTGAACAGAGAGGAAGATGAGAAATACAAAGTGGCTGTTTTCTTGGCAGTTTTTGGCCCAGATGCCTGCGAACTATATGACACCTTGAAGTTTGAAGCTCCAGGGGACAAAAACAATCTCGACAAGGTGATGGGAAAGCTTCAAAACTTCTTTGTTGGAGATGCTCACGAGGCATATATAGCAACTCTGAGAAAACTTGCAAAGCTGTGCAACTTGGACAAACTGGATGGCAGACTGATACGGGATCAGGTTGTTGTTGGAGTATGAGAAGATGGTCTGAGAGAAAAACTCCTAGAGGACAAAGAATTGATATTAGATAAGTGTGTGTCCATTGGAAGAGCTTATGAAAGTTCCAAACAGCGGCTACAGTCAATGTCAGGTGAAGGAGGTTCATCTCAAGTGGAACGCTTGTTCAAGAAGAAACAAGGCGGCAACGTACAATCAAGAGCCCCACCAAAGCAAAGTGGAAGAAATGAAAAGGAAAATTCATCAAGAAATGCACACGATGTGGAAATACTCGACACATAGTAGGCAACAATGTCCAGCAAAATATGCAGAGTGTAGAAAATGCAATTAAAAAAAAGGCCACTTTGCAGCAATATGTAGAACAAAGACTGGTCAGATGTCTCGAAAGATGAAGAGGAAATCAGCAAGAACATGATAGCTGACTGAGAATTGTTATGCAAAAGATGAAGGAAGCTGGCATCACTCTCAATGAGAAATGCAAATTCTCAACTGACTCTGTGAAGTTCCTGGGTCACATGATAACAGAAGAAAGAATCCAGATGGATCCACAGAAAGTGCAAGCTATCTCCAACTTTCCAGACCTACAGACATTTCGGAATTGCGTCTATTCCTGGGAATGGTGAAACATGTTGGAAAATTTGCTCCTCACATGGCCCACACAACAAAACCGTTGAGAGATCTACCGAAGAAAGAGACTGACTGGATTTGGGAAGAGCCACAAAAAAAGCCTTCTAAACAATGAAAAAGAGTTCAACACCAGTGCTTGCACACTACAGTCCAGACAAACCTACAAAAATCTCAGTTGACGCATCATCATATGGATTGGGCGGAGTACTACTCCAGAAGCATGACAATGACTGAAAGCCAGTATTCTGTGCCTCAAGATCGCTCACTGCAACAGAACGAAGATATGCGCAAGTGGAAAAAGAAGCCTTGGCAGTGACTTGGTGCTGTGAAAAATTTCAAGACTACCTGCTTGGACTGTCAAAATTCACAGCTGAAACAGACCATAAACCACTACTGGCACTGTTGAAAACCAAACTGCTAGATGAGCTGACTCCAAGGACTCAGAGGTTCCGCATGCGCCTGATGCTGTTTTCATACAACATCGTATACACTGCAGGGAAAAACCTGATGACTGCAGACACTTTGTCAAGGGCTCCTGGGTGTGCTCCTTCTGAAAAGGACCACGTGATGGAAGACGAGACAAACGCCTTTGTCTGCGCAGTCATTGACAGCATTCCGGCTAGTGATGCAAGGCTGGAAGAGATTTGACAGAAGCAATGTTCCGACAAAATCTGCAGCCAAGTCATGAACTTTTGCAGATTAGATCACTGGCCTGAAGCAGCGAGAAAGGACGTCAGTCTGCGACAATACTGGTTTGCTCATCAAGATTTGACAGTTCAGCAAGGTCTACTGCTGTTCCAGAACCGCCTGGTGATTCCGGCTGAGCTGCAAGAAGATATATTGCAGAGACTTCATCAAGGTCACCAAGGTGTGGTCAAATGCAGAGCATTAGCCCGAAGTTGCGTTTGGTGGTCAGGACTCTCAAAGAAAATTGAAGAAGTCATTAGTACCTGCGCAATGTGTGAGAAAGAAAGAAAACTCCCACCAGAACCTTTGCAACCAACCAAGACTCCAGACTATCTATGGCAGAAAGTTGCTATGGATTTGTTTGAACTGAATGGACAATCTTACCTCATAGTAGTAGACTACTACTCCTGTTGGATAGAGACCATGCACCTGAAGCAGACTACATCAGTAGCTGTCATTGAACACTGCAAATCCATCTTTGCAAGATTTGGAATTCCAGAGGTTGTACTATCTGACAATGGTCCACAGTTCAACTCACGAGAAAACTGAAATTCTCCCAGGACTGCTTTTTCACTCATGTCACCAGTAGTCCATATCATCCTCAAGGAAACGGTGAAGCAGAAAGGGCAGTCCAAACAATGAAAAATCCTCTGAAGAAATCCGCCGACCCTTACGTTGCCCTTCTCAACTATCGGACAACTCCCCTTCAACATGGCTGCAGTCCAGCAGAACTGATGATGAGCTGGAAACTCAGAAACTGTGTGCCAACAATTCCGAGCCAACATGTTCCCTTCAAACTAGAGGTTGAAGACTTCAAGAAGAAAGATGAACACTTCAAAAATCAGCAGAAGTACTACCATGATCTTCGACTCCGAGCAAAAAAAGTCCCTCAACTAGCAAAAGGACAACCAGTCTGGGTGAAGACGCAGACAACCAAGGAAGCAGTTGTGATTGAAAATGCTTCACCTCGGTCTGTTGTGGTTCAGACTGACAAAGGTTCTCAACGCAGAAACCGCACTCAGCTTCGCAAAAGAAATGGAAACCAGACATCAGCTCAACCTGCAATGCTGAAAGCGTCCTCAGGTCTCCCGAAGCAGAGGCTGGAGACTTGTGATGAAGTAAGACATGAAGAAAATGCTGACAGCAGGGCGACCACAACAGTCCATTCATCAGCTGAGCAGCCAGGAAACCTACCCCCTGAAAACTTTCCTGTTGAAAAGTCTGGTCACAAGACTGGTACACAAAGTCAGGACGAAAAGTACAAGCACCTAAAAAACTTGATCTGTGATAGAGGGTACATTCACCTGACTATTTTGTTAATGTTGAAATTTGTTTGATTGTTGATGTTTGGATCTAGTTGAACCTTTGAATTAATAAGTTGATAGGTCAGTTCTAAATTCGTCAAGAAAAGGACAATGGGAAAAAAAGACTTTAAATTTAAAGATGTACAGTTCATGGAGCTGAAATGGAACAGCTAATTGATTTATAGCTAGATCTAGTTTAATTCCGTTCTGAAACAGATGCATGTTGTTTGCATGAGAAAGGGGAATGTGGAGTAACCTCCCTTACGTCGATCTTGGATGACGAAGTTTTAGGACGTAACTATGTATCTAGGTTACGGGCGAGACATGTAAACAACCGTCACGATCACAACCTCGTCTGTCGGAGTCTGCTAACTGATATTAGAAAGGACAATCAGCAGCAGAGATAATCATCACGAGAGTCATCGCCAAACTGGATTTTGCCCTGGTTATTAAGGGTCAAGGACAATCAGCAGCAGAGATAATCATCACGACAGTCATCGCCGCTGCAGTTTGGAGATGAATGGACGGCGACGGTTTGTGAGAGGGGCGGAGGGGAGGGGTAGGGGCCAGGATGAATAGGTTTGAACCCAGTCATGCGAGACTGTTAACGTGGGGGTTATTCCGTGCACAATTGGGCCAAACTAGATTATGTATTGTATTCTATTACTCTTTTGTCACAACAAATTTCTCTGCGTGAAATTCGAGCTGCTTTCTCAAGGGAGAGAGCGTCGCTTCAGTGAAAACGCCACCCATTTTTTGTACTGTACTTTTTCTGCTGCAAGTGTATTTGTTTTCCTATCAATGTGGATTTTTCCCCGAGACAGACGGACGCCAACAACAAGGTTTTTTTTCCAGAATTTTGCCAAGGACAACCCTTTTGTTGTCGTGGGTCCTTTTACGTGCTCCAAGTGCTTGCTGCACATGGGACCTCGGTTTATCATCCAATCCGAATGACTGACGTCCAGACTACCACTCAAGGTCAAGTGCAGGGGGAAAAAATACTCGCGAATGTGGGATTGGAACCAGTGTGCTTGGATTCTCTCGCTTCCTAGGCGGACGCGTTACTGCAGCATTGAGAGCCAGTGTAATCTTGCTTCCTAGTTTCAGAGCCATAGTCCCCCAAGGAAGACTAAGTTGTGTAAACGAATTCGCAATGCATTGGAGAAACCATTGATCATACAGCTCTCACTTCACTTGACTGTAAACTTGTATCTGTCTCTGATAATGGCCGAGCTACTGTCTTGGTCTGCCAGCTCCCTATCTCGTCCCTGGCATGCGCATAGCCACCCCTACCTCATACACACACACACACACATGCACGCATGATTACACACTCACGGAATACGCGCGCATATTTATTGTTGGGATTGTAGGAAACGAGCGAGTGGATGAATATTCACAATGCTATAGAAATTCAAATTCCGTTTTCATAACAGAAAACCTGCTGGAACCATTTCGATCAACCGAAACTAGGGTTTTGCAAGAGAAAATACGAAATACAGCTCGTGGAAAATTGATCTTCCAAAACAAACGGACATCACAGTAGCAGAAGGTTAACCAATCTAATATACAGACTGCTATAAGATGCTTTAAAAATAAGATTTACTTGATTTGCATTTGTCGTACCCCAAAGCATATCATCTGAGAATGGGAATAGCTGAAAACATTTTTACCTCATTCATTTGCAAAATCTGTAGTTCCACGTGCTTCATTTGGAAACATTTTAGACGACGAGTTTAGATGTTAATTAGAAGCCCCACTGGCTCTGTGTTATAATGTTGCTGGTCGAGTAGTTAGTTTGCTGTTTTATTTAGTCATTCTTTGTTGTGTGCAATGCAGTTTGAGGAAAGAACAATGAGGAGTGTGGTGATGACACGAGGCATGGGTGGGGTGGGGAAGGGGGGGGGGATTTTCGCCTAAAATAACAATTGTTGATAGACCGTAAACAAAATAAACAAAAGATATACGCACATGAACACACACATCGGAACACACGCACGCACGCACACACACGCACACGCACACACACACACAAACACCTACCTCTACACTAACACACACAGAGTGACAAAAAAGTGACCTTTGGTCGCATCGCCATAGCGATCTTTGTAGTTTTTGAAGCTTTACATGTCCACGTAACAAGCCACTATGGCCTTTGTTATCGTTGTTACTCTTTGTTATGTCTTCCTTTGAAGTGTATCATATGGTTTGTTGTTGTTGTCGTTTTCATTATTATTATTATTATTATTTTATTATTATTATTATTATTATTATTATTATTATTATTATTGTTGTTGTTGTTGTTGTTGTTGTTGTTATTGTGCCAACAGCAAAGTTAGAGCTGTATTATCAAGGGTTTCTCCAGTCAATGGGAAATAATTTACAGCTTAGTCTTTTGTGAAGGACTATGACTCTCAAACTAGGAGGCAAAGTTGAACTGGCTCTGAGTGCTGCAGCCTTGGGGGCTAGTTGGCCTTTGGGGACCATCCCAACACCAACTGTCCTAAAACCCTCTTGGCCGAGAGAGTGGGGATGTAACTTGGGCAAGACACTCTCCACTATAATCAAATTCTAGCCCAAATAGTCGGAACAGCAGTTGCCATCTCTGCTGTTCTGATGGTCATAGTCGGACACGACTGACTATCGTATATATGTTGTTTCCTTTCATTCCTGACCAGTACACCAGTTGGATGAAGATTCTCATTGTCAGCACGTGTACACATGTTCGAGAGAGTGCGGGTGAGATGGAGAGGGTTTCGGGGAGACCAAGGGTGTAGGGTGAGTGCAAGGGGGCCACACACACACACACAGAGAGAGAGAGAGAGAGAGAGAGAGAGAGAGAGAGAGAGAGATTGACAAGACAAGACAAAATTCTTTATTCTCGAGGGCAATAGATAAGCACTGGCACGCTTTTTTACATCCAGTCCCCTCCCTGAACAGGGTCTATACTACACAATACTACATAATTATGTCAGAGAGAGAGAGAGTCACACAGGCAGACATACAAAGAGAGACAGACATAGATACAGACCGACAAACAGATATATAGAGACATAGAGAGATACATAGAGAGAGAGAGAGAGGGTGGTGGTGGGACGACTGATATATCTGAGGAGAGAAGTTGACTGTGTCAGCAGAAATACATCAGATAACACTAATTACACTCTCCCCTTTCATTACTCTATGACTCTGTGGTCTGTTTGTTGTGACAACCAGCGTTGTGTGAGGTGCTGTCACTTCGTCCAGAACCTAATTGGATCCCTGTAGATGATAAACCTCAATGCTCGGCGTATATTATCACGCTGACATCAGTTAACAGTTGGGCCAACAGCGAAGTGAGAGCTGTATGATCAATGGTGTCTCCACTGCTGTGCAAAGTCATTCACAGCTTAGTATTTTTATGAAGGACATTGACTCTCTTTGACTTGTTGTTTCTCTCATTCTCTCTCGCCTTGACTACTGTAACTCTCTATTGTCTGGTTTGCCTGCTTCATCCATTCAGTCCCTTCAGCGCATACAAAACTCTGCTGCCCGACTCGTCCTCAGAAAGAAAAGATCTGATCACATCACTCCTCTTTTGCAACATTTCCACTCGCACCCTGTCTCACACAGAATAAAGTACAAGATCAGCACTCTATGTTATAAATGTATTCACAAATCAGCTCCTTCCTATCTCTGCGGCTGACTTCACCTCTAAACTCCATCTCGCTCACTACGATCAGCTTCGGATCCACTCTGTTTACGCAAACCCAGATTCAAGCTCTCGACTGTTGGCCGCCGTTCTTTTTCTGTCTCTGGACCTTGCAACTGAAATGAACTTCCTCTTTCGCTTCATCAAGTCTCCACACTCAGCTCTTTCAAGTCTGGCCTTAAAACCCACCTCTTCCCAAAATAGCCTCCCTTCCCTGCCTCTTCCTTGTCCTCAGTTTCTCCAGTTTTAGAGTTATGCATGCGTGTGAATGACTGGTGCGAAAGCGCTTTGATTTGTCTCTGCACAAGATTCAGCGCTATATAAATACCATTATTATTATTAGTAATATTGCATTGGCGCTTCGTGCTGTAGCCTTGGGAGCCAGTTGGCCATGTAGAAAAGCCTAACTGTGGCTGTCCTAAAGCCCTATTGGCCGAGAGAGTGGGGTGTAACTTGGGCAAGACACTCTCCACGAAAATCAACATCTCGTCCAGATAGTCTGCTGTTCTGATGGTCATGGCCGGACACAACAGTCATGCTGAAGCTGGCACCGTCATCACCCACACACCCACATCACCCATCATCATAACACACACACACACACACACACACACACACACACACACACACACACACACACACACACACACACACACACACACACACACACACACACACCACAAAAATAACACCACCAACAAAAATCACAAGAAAAAAAAAAAAACACACACACACACACACACACACACACATACACACACACACAACCCCTTCCCCCCTCCCCTCCTCCACCCACACAGCCCAACACATGTTACACCACATAGTACCGGAAGATTCCTAGAAAAGATGGTGATGATGATGCTGATGATGCTGCTGATGATGATGATGACAGTAGCAATGACGGGGGTTGGGTAGGGGGGTGGTTGTGGAAGAGGATGCTAATGGTGATATTGACAACGTTAGGGAGAGAGAGTGGGAGATAGGGGGGGGAAGAGGAGAGGGATGAAGGGGTGGGTGGGGGGGGGGGGGGGGGGAGAGGGCTAACCATGAGCACAGGATGGACAGTGGTGAGGGTGGTGGTGGTAAGGGTGAGGACACTATGTCCTTTCCTGGCCGAGGGCCGAAAAGTAATGAACAAGTGAAACACGTGGTACTGGCGGACCTTGTCAGGTTCAGCGGATGACACACGGCGTGACGATGGCGTGCAGTTTTTATCTGGCCGTATATCTCATCCTTCTACAGTGTTGATGTGTGTGGGGGGGGGAGGGGGGAGGGGGAGGGGGGCGTTGGGGGGTGGGGGGACAGGAGGGGGCGGGGGGGGGGGGGGGAACAACACACTGGCCTGACGTGTGTGTGTGCGCAGAGTGTCAGCTGGAGACTTGTTTGTTGCCTAACCTGGCAGCTTTCTGTTTTGGGGGTTTGTGGGTGGGTGGGGAGGTGTGTGTGAGGTGGGTGTGGTTGGGGTAGGTGTGAGGTGAGTGGGGATGGGGTAGGTGTGAGGTGGATGGGGGTGGGGTGGGTGTGCATTGGGTGAGGGTGGGGTGGATGAGAGGTGGGTGGAGGTTATGTGGGTGTGAGGTGGTTGGGGGTGGGGTGAGTGTGAGTTAGGTGGGGGGTGGGGTAGGTGGGGTGGGTGTGGTTGTGTGGGGGTGTGAGGTGGTTGGGGTAGGTGGAGGTGGGTTGGGTGGGAGTGGGAAGGTGGGGTGGGAGGGGAATAGGTGTGAGGTGGGTGGGGGTGGGTAGGTGTGAGGTAGGTGGGGATGGGGTAGGTGTGAGGAAGGTGGGGGTGGGGTAGGTGGTGAGGTAGGTGGGGATGGGGTAGGTGTGGTGGAAGGTGGGGGTGGGGTGGGTGTGAGGTGGGTGGGGTTGGTTGGTGTGAATTGGGTTGTGGGGTGGGTGTGAGTGGGTGAGGGGGGGTAGGTGTGATTTAGCGTGCGGGGGAGGTGGGTGGGGTGTGGGGTCGTGTGAATTGGTGGGTGTGGGGTAGGTGTGATTAGGTGGTGGTGAGGTGGGTGGGGTGGTGGTGGGTGTGATTTGGGGCGGGGGTGGGGTAGGTGGTGAGGTGGGTGGGGGTGGGGTGGGATGGGTGTGAGGGTGGGTGGGGTGGGTTGGTGTGAGGTGGGTGGAGGCGCGGGGGTGTGTGGTGGTGGGGGGTGGGGTTGGTGTGAGGTGGGTGGAAGCGCGGTGGGTGTGAATTGGGCAGGGGTGGGGTAGGTGTGAGGTGGGTGGGGTGGGGTGGGTGTCAGGTGGGTGGGGCTGGGGTTGGTGTGAGGTGGGTGGAGGCGCGGTGGGTGTCAGGTGGGTGGGGGTAGGTGGGGGTAGTTGGTGGTGAGGTAGGTTTGAGGTGGATGGGGGTGCGGTGGGTGTGAGGTGGGTGTGGTGGGGTGGGTGTGATGGGGATGGCGGGACTGGAAGTGGATGTGTGGTGTGGGTCCAGTGTGTGTGAAGGTGAGTTGTGTGTGTGTGTGTGTGTGTGTGTGTGTGTGTGTGTGTGTGTGTGTGTGTGTGAATAAGAGAGAGAGCGAGAGAGAGAGAGAGAGAGGGAGAGAGAGAGAACTCCTTGCTAATTTACATCTATTACAAATAGCACACACATAAATGAAAGGAAAAGGTTTTCATGCAGAAGGGTATACATAATGAAGAAAACAGCCCCCCTCCGCCCCCCACACACACCCACATCCGTGTACACACATGCATACACACACTGACGCTCGCGCGCGAGCGCACACACATACATACACACACACGCGCGCACACACACTGACAGCACCCCCTCCCTCCCCCCACACACTAAGATTGACAGATGGATAGGACAGTGAGTCAGAAAGAGAGAGAGAGAGAGAGAGAGAGAGAGAGAGAGAGAGAGAGAGAGAGAGAGAGAGAGAGAGAGATGTCATCAATATAGAAGTTCCAGAAACATCCGGGTGTTCAAAAGGTACAGTATTGTTACTGCCTCTGAAATCTATGAGTGGCAAGTGCAGCATACTACAGTGACTACCACCATCACCAATATTACTTGAACACTTGTCACGATTATGATAGAACGAAATGAATAGATTATGCATGCATAAGAAATAGAACGAGAGAAACAAAAAAAAAAAAAAAAAAAAAAAGAAAAGAAAAGAAAAAAAGAGCAAAACAAAACGAAACACGATGAGAGAGAGAGAGAGAGAGAGAGAGAGAGAGAGAGAGAGAGAGAGACAGACAGACAGACAGACAGACAGACAGACAGACAGACTGACAGACTTGACACTTGACACTTTGACTCTTTACTGTCATTAGCTTAACAGCCCATGTGACAGGGGGGTACAGGGGAAGTTACAGTGTCGTTTTATCCAATCCTTTGAAAAAGTAAAACAAAACAAAACAAAAACAAAAACTAACGCACCTAATGTTACAAAGGTTATATCAATAAACAACAGCCAACAAATTGCACACAAAAAATAACAACAACATAATCATCAGATTGACCATCCAAATACTAATTCTATCTGCTTCTATTTTGACCCTCAAAGAAATCATTTTGGAAACCATTAATGTTTGCACATATTTTGAATTAACGGGCGTTTTGATCATTTATTTCCTTTTTCCGTATATCTACTGCCTCTGAGACGTATTTTGCAACTGAGAGGATGATATTTTCGTCATTTGATGTTAAGACACTGACCAGGTCTTTCCTCTTTGCTGCAGCTGTTTTAAAGAGTGTACAGTTTTCCCGAACCTCCTCGTATCCTTTGCAACTGAACATGAAATGTATCTCATCTTCTTTACTCTCGCCACACATTGGACAAGGAGATGTTAATCCACCTGTCTCAAACCATCTTTTATTAGCATTCAGCCCGACTGTTCTCAATCTAAATCTAGCAAGATTGACTCTGTGCCACCTATTTGTTATGATTGAAATATATCTTTCTGTCTGAAATGCTGTCTTGAAGGAAAAGAACCAGCTATATTTATCATTACTTTCCATTTCTCCATGCCAATTTTGTTTATAGCACGCTATCAATCTATCTTTAAATTCTGAGACAAACGAATTTTCGTAACCCACTCCTTGACACATCCAAACAAGTCCAAATCCATGTTCAGTTAGAGTTTTTTTGATTTGATAAACCCAGTTTTGTTTGCCTCTCTCTTCTTGCAGTAGCATCATCTCATACGCTTGCTTACATAATCTGGAAGCCGGTAGCCTTGTCGACTTAATCCAATATTTTACACATTTTACGAAAGTCTTAACATACAGTGGATATCTGCCGGTTTCCCCATATAGTGCTGTGTTTGATGAGTGTAGTGGAATGCCGAGAAAACGTTTAATAGCAAATGCGTGCACCCTTTCGATTTGACTATTAATCAAAAGTCCCCAAATTTCTGCTGCATAGGTCAAAACCGGTTCAAGTTGTGTGTCAAACAATTTCCAGAAAAGGCTCATATCAATGGAATGTAGCTTCCGAAAAGATTTGATAATTTCTATTACCCCTTTTTTCCCTTTTTTGCTCGTTTCAGCCCAAGCAGACGACAGACTCAATTTCGTGGTAAATAACATCCCCAGGTACTTATAGGAATTCGTCACTATTAACTCTTTATCACCATAAAACCATTTTTCATGTGCTGAAAGGTGGCCCCCATTTCGAAAAACTATAACATTAGTTTTTTTTTCAAGATTTACAGTTAGCCGCAATCTGTTTGCTTCTTGCTTTAAAACAGTTAGTTGATTCTGCAACCCAATGGCCGTATCAGACAAAAGCACAGTATCATCCGCAAATAACATCAAAAGCAATTCTACTGCTCCTGGGATAATCTGAATTCCATGTCTGCCCTTTTTTGATATTTCAACAGCAAGTTCATTAATGAAAAACGAAAACAACAAGGGACTTAGCAGACAACCCTGTTTAACACCATATGGACTTTCGAAAAAATCAGAATAATTACATTTATCACGTACGCACACAAGGACAGAATCATATATGCTCTTAAGGGCCGTATAAAGCTTGCCATGTACACCAGTTTTTCTCAAAATATACCACAAAATATTACGATTCACAGTCGAACGCTTTTCTGAAATCCACAAATGCTACATATAACTTAGAATTTCGTAAGAGATAATTTTGTACCAAGGAATACAGTGTGAATATGTGATCTATCGTGCTATAACCAGCTCTGAAACCCGCCTGCTGCTCAATGTTTTTCTCTTCTGTTTCTGCCCACTTCGTAAGTCTTTTATTCTCAAAATGAGTATAAACTTTGCTGATTACACTTGTCAATGCTACTCCTCTTTAGTTATCCGGATCATTCGTGTTGCCTTTTTTATGTATGGGGATAATAATGGATTTCGACCAATCATAAGGAAATGTCCCATCTTCAAACAACTTATTGAAAAAAGAAACTAAGAATTCTATAACAGAGTTATTTGCATTTTTTAACATTTCACTTACAATGAAATCTGGACCAGAACTTTTACCAGCTTTTAAATTCTTTATACTATTAATAACTTCCTGCTTAGTTATTGGGTCATCGAATAAAGGTTGCTCTCCCCTGTTCTCTTCGTCTTGAAACAAAACTTCTTCTTACAAATACAATTTTTGTATGTCCGCCTGTATGTATATATGCATTCATTAAATGTTAAACTTGAATAAAAATGTTTATTAAAAAAACAACAACAACAAAAAAACAAAAAAACTTCTTGTTCAAAACTATCTCCAGCTGCGTTAAAAAACATTAAAAAAAAAGTGATTATACCCCTGCTGTGTGCTGATATCATTATAGATCACTGCTTTCTTATTAACCGATCTTATAATCAAACAGACAGACAGACAGACAGACAGAGAGACAGACAGACAGACAGAGAGTCAGGGAGAACGATGGTTTGATGCAGAGGGGCTGTCACTTTCCTGTCAATATTGGCCTTGGACTTTACGCTGACTGAGCGCTTTCTCTCCCTGTGTGTGTGTGTGTGTGTGTGTGTGTGTGTGTGAAGGGGTGGGTGGGGTTGGTTGATACAATGGGAAGAGGGATGCGATATCGATGGTGACAGTGTGTGTGTTGTGGTGTGTGTGTGTGTGTGTGTGTGTGTTAGCGAGTGAGTGATTGAGAAAGAGAGAGAGAGAGAGAGAGAGACAGACAGACAGACAGACAGACAGACAGACAGGATAAGAGAGAGAGACAGCTAGAGAGAACGAGAGAGGGGGACAGAGGCAGAGGCAGAGACAGAGGCAAAGACAAAGGCAGAGACAGAGACAGAGACAGAAACAGACATACAAACAAACAGACAGACCACCTGTATTACGTACAACTCCTCTATCACAGCTGTCCGGGCTGTCGTATTCCTGTTGGCTTAGCGTGAGACAGAGGAGAGGAGGAGGAGGAGGAGGAACGGGGGAGGTGAATGAGGAGAAAAAGGATGAAGAGATATCACGTAGTGGTTGGCGTGCTGGATACATTGTGATGGAGAAAGAAGGAGGGGGAAGGGTGTGTGTGTGTGTGTGTGCGTGTGGCGGGTGGGGGGGGGGGGGGGGGGGGGGGGGGGGGGGGCGAAGAGAGAGAGGGAGATAGAGAAGGAGGAACATAGAGTGAAAGAGGCTGATAGAGAAACAGAGGGAGACAGAGACAGAGAGACAGAGACAGTGGCAGAAAAAGAAGAAAAGAAGAAAACACACACTCATTCCTTCTCCTCCTTATTCTGGCCATACCAGCATAATTTTCTTTTCTTAACTAATATCAGCAGATCTTCATGGTCAAATGTGCGTCTTGATGATTTTGCTCACTTGTTCATTGGTGATTTGATCAGCGTATCTGATGTTCTGTTTTGTGTCATGTCCATGACTCGAATTCTTCCTATTCATTGATGGCTTGATGTAAAAAAAGCAATTTTTGCTTATCAACATGAGATAAAATCATGACTTGACTTGACCTGTCCAAATCCGCCGTGAGGGTCTTTTCAGCGCTGATTTCCATGCCACATCGTCCCCGTGAACTGCGCTGAGTGATCTTCAAGTGCGTCAGTCATAATGGGTTCCAGGAATATGTTAAACAGTGGACGGGCGCCATAGCCGAATGGTTAAAGCGTTGGACTTTCGATCTGAGGGACCCGGGTTCGAATCACGGTGACGGCGCCTGGTGGGTAAAGGGTGGAGATTTTTACGATCTCCCAGGTCAACATATGTGCAGACCTGCCAGTGCCTGAACATACGCAAGCATAAGATCAAATACGCACGTTAAAGATCTTGTAATCCATGTCAGCGTTCGGTGGGTTATGGAAACAAGAACATACCCAGCATGCACACCCCCGAAAACGGAGTATGGCTGCCTACATGGCGGGGTAAAAACGGTCATACACGTAAAAGCCCACTCGTGTATATACGAGTGAACGTGGGAGTTGAAGCCCACGAACGCAGAAGAAGAAGAAGAAGAAGAAGTGGAGGAGGCAGAATACAGTCTTGAGGGACTCCAATGCAACCACTCTCCATCAGCACCCTACGTGAGCACCGCGCTGGTCGCTTGAGGGTACAGTTGCTGGATGGTGTTGATAAGTGTTTACCTGGGTGAAATGTTTTCACTGTGGCCCACAGTGCTTTCTGTCAGACTGCCAAACGCCTTCTTGAAGTCTAAGAAGACGTGGTAGAACTCTCTCTGCTGTTGGAAGTCCTTTTCGCAAAGGGTAGGCAGGTCAACGGTCT
>NC_134876.1:97105485-97115485 GCF_041734735.1 Babylonia areolata | reverse complement strand
CTCACCTCTCCTCTCTCTGACTCTCCCCTCTCTGTGTGTCTCCCCCTCCTCTCTCTCTATGTCTCCCTCACCTCTCCTCTCTCTGTGTCTTCCTCACCTCTCTCTCTGTGTCTCCCCCTCCTCTCTCTCTATGTCTCTCTCACCTCTCCTCTCTCTGACTCTCCCCTCTCTCTGTGTGTCTCCCTCACTCTCCCCTCTCTCTGTGTCTCCCTCACTCTCTCACTCTCTGTGTCTTCCTCACTCTCTCTCTGTCTCCCTCACCTCTCCTCTCTCTCTCCCCTCTCTCTGTGCCTTCCTCACCTCTCTCTGTCTCCCTCACTTCTCCTCTCTCTGACTCTCCCCTCTCTCTGTGTCTTCCTCACTCTCCCCTCTCTCTGTGTCTCCCCCTCCTCTCTCTCTATGTCTCTCTCACCTCTCCTCTCTCTGACTCTCCCCTCTCTCTGTGTGTCTCCCTCACTCTCCCCTCTCTCTGTGTCTCCCTCACCTCCCCTCTCTCTGTGTCTCCCCCTCCTCTCTCTCTATGTCTCTCTCACCTCTCCTCTCTCTGACTCTCCCCTCTCTCTGTGTCTCCCTCACCTCCCCTCTCTCTGTGTGCCCCCTTCCTTCCTTCCTTCCTCCCCCCTTCCTTCCTTCCTTCCCCCTTCTTTCTCTATGTTTGTCGTCTTTCATTCACGTCACCCTTTCTTTCTGAATTTCATCTTTTTTTTTCTTTTTCTTTATTTCTTTTCTCTTTTTTTCCTTTCATTTGTTCCTTGTCTCCCATCCATTGTCTTTCTTTCTCTGAGTTAGGAATGCTCTTTTATCACTTCTTTCCTTCCTTCCTTCTTTCTTTCTGTAATTCCTTCATTTGTCTTTGCGTTTCCAGCTATTTATTTTTCCCTTCCTTGATTATTTTTCTTTTCTTTGGTTCTTTCATTATTCATTTCCTTTCTTTTCGTTTTTTTTTCGCATTATTTTTTTTCTTCCTTTTCTTTATCCTGTGTTTTTACAAAATCTGTTATTCGTCTTTCTATCCTTTTTTCTCTCTGCATATCCTTCTCCTTTCTTTTCTTCTCCATTCCGTTGTTCGTTCGTTCTGTCTTTCTTGTTTCAGTGATTGATTGGGTTCCCTTTTCATTGACAGGATTAATTCATTCATTGCCTTTTCCCCTTTCATTTATTGATTGAGTCATTCATTCATTTTCTTTCCCTTTTCATTGATTGGATGAGTCATTCATTCATTCATTCATTTTCTTTCCCTTTTCATTGATTGGTTGAGTCATTCATTCATTATCTTTCCCTTTTCATTGATTGGTTGAGTCCTTCATTCATTGTCTTTCCCTTTTCATTGGTTGGTTGAGCCATTCATTCATTCATTGTCTTTCCCCTTTCATTGATGGTGTAAAGAAGCTTCGAGCTTATCCAGTTTACCCTCAATAAAACATTCGTTCAAAAAACATTTGTTGTTCTCTCTCTCTCTCTCTCTCTCTCTCTCTCTCTCTCTCTCTCTCTCTCTCTCTCTCTCTCTCTCTCTCTCATTTAGCGATGTACAGTTTTTACGCCTTAAGACTGCGAGATCAGTTGCTTACACTCCAGTAGTATGTATGATTGATGTATTGTATGCACTGATGCAATGTCTTCTCGTTTTTCTCCTTTTTTGTCCTTCATTAATTTTGGCTAGCTCAATCTGTGTACAGGTCGGTGGCCTCACGAATTCAGCCAGTTCAGAGTTCTCTCTCTCTCTCTCTCTCTCTCTCTCTCTCTCTCTCTCTCTCTCTCTCTCTCTCTCTCTCTCTCATCTCTGAGTATTCATTCACTCATTCATTCTTCCGGCGTCTCTGTTTCTGTCATTGTCTTGCCTTCTCTTTTTTTCTTTTTCTTTCTTTCTTTCTTTCGTTCAATCATTCGATCCTTCACTCCTTTCATTCATTCATTCATTCATCACTTGATAGGCTAGATAATCCGTACTTTCATTGATTGATTGAATGATTGATTGATTCGTTTGTTGTTTGTTGGTGTTGTTTTTTGTCTCGTCTGTTATTGTCATCAGTTTGAAGGGAGACAATTATCCCCGGAGATGGCAGAAGGTGGGGTGAGGTCAGTGACATCTGTTTGGTCAGCAGCGTGTGTTCTGCGACAAATTGGGACCTGGACTCTTCTTTCTTTCTTTCTTTCTTCTGCTCCAAGTCTCCACGAATGGATAAACAAAACAAAGCAAAAAGAAAACAAAACAAAGACACCCTCCCCCAAACTCCCACCCGTCACCCACCCGTAACCCCACACGTCACCCGTCACCCCACCCGTCACCCCACCCGTCACCCCACCCGTCACCCGTCACCCCACCCGTCACCCGTCATCCCACCCCACCCGTCACCCCACTCGTCACCCCACCCGTCACCCCACCCCTCACCGTCACTCCACCCGTCACCCGTCACACCACTCATCACCCCACACGTTACCCCACTCGTCACCCCACATGTCACCCGTCACCCCACCCGTCACCCCACCCGTCACCCGCGTCACCCCACCCGTCACCCCACATGTCACCCGTCACCCCACCCGTCACCACAACCGTCACCCACCCGTCACCCCACCCGTCACCCGCGTCACCCCACCCGTCACCCACCCGTAACCCCACCAGTCACCCGTCACCCCACCCGTCACCCTACCCGTCACCCCACCCTTCACCCCACCCGTTACCCCTCCCGTCATCAGTCACCCCACTCGTCACCCCACATGTCACCCCACCCGTCACCTCACCCCTCACCGTCACTCTACCCGTCACCCGTCACACCACTCATCACCCCAAACGTTACCCCACTCGTCACCCCACATGTCACCCGTCACCCCACCCGTCACCCCACCCGTCACCCGCGTCACCCACCCGTCACCCGCGTCACCCCACCCGTCACCCACCCGTCACCCACCCGTCACCCACCCGTCACCCGCGTCACCCCACCCGTCACCCACCCGTCACCCGCGTCACCCCACCCGTCACCCGCGTCACCCCACCCGTCACCCACCCGTCACCCGCGTCACCCCACCCGTCACCCCACCCGTCACCCACCCGTCACCCGCGTCACCCCACCCGTCACCCACCCGTCACCCACCCGTCACCCGCGTCACCCCACCCGTCACCCACCCGTCACCCGCGTCACCCCACCCGTCACCCACCCGTCACCCACCCGTCACCCGCGTCACCCCACCCGTCACCCCACCCGTCACCCACCCGTCACCCGCGTCACCCCACCCGTCACCCACCCGTCACCCGCGTCACCCCACCCGTCACCCCACTCGTCACCCCACCCGTCACCCCACTCGTCACCCCACTCGTCACCCCACCCGTCACCCCACCCGTCACCCCACTCGTCACCCCACCCGTCACCCGCGTCACCCCACCCGTCACCCCACATGTCATCGTCACCCCACCCGTCACCCGCGTCACCCCACCCGTCATCCCCACATGTCACCCGTCACCCCACTCGTCACCCCACATGCCACCGTCACCCCACCTGTCACCCACTCGTCACCCGCGTCACCCCACCCGTCACCCGCGTCACCCCACATGCCACCGTCACCCCACATGTCACCCGTCACCCCACCCGTCACCCGACATGCCACCGTCACCCCACATGTCACCCGTCACCCCACCCGTCACCCCACCCGTCACCCGCGTCACCCCACCCGTCACCCGCGTCACCCCACCTGTCACCCACTCGTCACCCGCGTCACCCCACCCATCACCCGCGTCACCCCACCCGTCACCCCACTCGTCACCCCACATGCCACCGTCACCCCACCCGTCACCCACTCGTCACCCGCGTCACCCCACCCGTCACCCCACATGTCACCCGTCACCCCACCCGTCAACCAGTCACCCGCGTCACCCCACCCGTCACCCACTCGTCACCCGCGTCACCCCACCCGTCACCCCACATGTCACCTGTCACCCCACCCGTCACCCACTCGTCACCCGCGTCACCCCACCCGTCACCCCACTCGTCACCCCACCCGTCACCCGCGTCACCCACCCGTCACCCCACTCGTCACCACACATGTCACCCCACCCTTCACCCCACCCGTCACTCGTCACCCCACATGTCATCCCACCCGTCACCCCACCCCTCACCGTCACTCCACCCGTCACCCGTCACACCACTCATCACCCCACACGTTACCCCACTCGTCATCCCACATGCCACCGTCACCCCACTCGTCACCCCACATGTCACCCGTCACCCCACCCGTCACCCCACCCGTCACCCGCGTCACCCCACCCGTCACCCCACCCGTCACCCCACATGCCACCGTCACCCCACTCGTCACCCACCCGTCGCCCGCGTCACCCCAACCGTCACCCCACATGTCACCCGTCACCCCACCCGTCACCCCACCCGTCACCCGCGTCACCCCACCCGTCACCCCACCCGTCACCCCACATGCCACCGTCACCCCACTCGTCACCCACCCGTCACCCGCGTCACCCCAACCGTCACCCCACCCGTCACCCGCGTCACCCCAACCGTCACCCCACATGTCACCCGTCACCCCACCCGTCACCCGCGTCACGCCACCCGTCACCCACTCGTCACCCGCGTCACCCCACCCGTCACCCCACATGTCACCCGTCACCCCACCCGTCACCCGCGTCACCCCACCCGTCACCCCACCTGTCACCCACTCGTCACCCCACCCGTCACCCACTCGTCACCCCACATGCCACCGTCACCCAACCTGTCACCCACCCGTCACCCGCGTCACCCCACCCGTCACCCACTCGTCACCCGCGTCACCCCACCCGTCACCCCACATGTCACCCGTCACCCCACCCGTCACCCCACTCGTCACCCCACCCGTCACCCGCGTCACCCACCCGTCACCCCACTCGTCACCACACATGTCACCCCACCCTTCACCCCACCCGTCACCCGCCACCACACTCGTCACCCCACCTGTCACCCCACCCGTCACTCGTCACCCCACTCGTCACCCCACCTGTCACCCCACCCGTCACCCGCGTCACCCCACCCGTCACTCGTCACCCCACTCGTCACCCCACCTGTCACCCCACCTGTCACCCCACCCGTCACCCCACTCGTCACCCCACCTGTCACCCCACCTGTCACCCCACCCGTCACCCCACTCGTCACCCCACCCGTCACCCCACCCGTCACACCACCCCACATGTCACCCCACCCGTCACCCGTCACCCCACCCGTCACCCCACCCCACATGTCACCCCACCCGCGCGTGGAAGGTGATTTTAAAAAGTGAAGGGGTGTTAGTTTATTTTTGGAGTTCTTTGTTTTCAGGATGTGACGTAAAAATGACAGCGAGAGAGAGAGAGAGAGAGACAGAGAAATAGAGAGACAGAGAGAACTCAGAACATCTAATGTAAGATCACCGACCTATATACATAGGGTGACACGTGTAAAAAACACATACACATTATAAACATCTCCCATATGCCTGGCCTTTACATGAACCCACTTTGTTGGTGAGGCCTTGAGAGGTTTGTGATACACTTTGTTGGTGAGGCCTTGCGAGGTTTGTGATACACTTTGTTGGTTAGGCCTTGAGAGGTTTGTGATACACTTTGTTGGTGAGGCCTTGAGAGGTTTGTCAAACACTTTGTTGGTGAAGCCTTGAGAGGTTTGTCACACACTTTGTTGGTGAGGCCTTGAGAGGTTTGTCAAACACTTTGTTGGTGAGGCCTTGAGAGGTTTGTGATACACTTTGTTGGTGAGGCCTTGAGAGGTTTGTGATACACTTTGTTGGTGAGGCCTTGAGAGGTTTGTCAAACACTTTGTTGGTGAGGCCTTGAGAGGTTTGTCAAACACTTTGTTGGTGAGGCCTTGACAGGTTTGTGATACGCTTTGTTGGTGAGGCCTTGAGAGGTTTGTCACACACCTTGTTGGTGAGGCCTTGACAGGTTTGTGATACACTTTGTTGGTGAGGCCTTGAGATGTTTGTCAAACACTTTGTCATCAAATGAAATGGAATGATTAAACAAAACAAGTACAATCAAGCGAATGATTTAAAATTTGATAAACTGATATAAACAGAAGGCGAATAAGAAGGCGAATGACTGAAATAAAATAAAAATTGGTTGTTTATTATCTCTCTCTCTCTCGGTCACTCCACCACACTGTTTGTGTCTGTCTGTCTCTCCATCCCTCTGTGTGTGTGTGTGTGTGTGTGTGTGTGTGTGTGTGTGTGTGTGTGTGTGTGTGCGTGCGTGCGCGCGCGCGCGTCTGTCCCTCCCGTCTCTCTTTTCCACAAACACATGCAAGACCACGTTCCACGAAACCAGAATCAGAAGCTCATTTCCTGTTTGACTTGGGCGGGGGGCGGGGGGCGGAGGGGGGGGGGAGGTGGACGAGGGGCGAGGGGTACTCTGATCTCCGGTGACATGACTGACCTCATTACAACCACTGTGATTATACAGACCTTAAAACAACAACGACAGCAATAACAACAAACTGTTACAGTTATTCAAAGGAGCATCAGCATATCATCTGGTGACTTTATCGAAAAATGTATCGTATGCCTTCCGGTGTTGAGCCTTGGCTATCAATACATTATAGTTCAATTCAAGATTCAGACTTAACTTAGGAGGGGAGGAAGAGGGGGAGAGGGGAGAGGGGGGCAAGGGGAAGGGGAGAGGGGGAGGGGGGCAAGGAAGGGGGGGGGGGTATTTGTTTTGTTGTGGGCTCATCAGTTCATTTTTTGTTTGTTCTTTCTTCTTCTTTTTTTTCATATTTTGTTTGGTTTTCCCCCTGCCCCCAGTTTCCCCGTTTCTGTTCTCTCTCTCTCTCTCTCTCTCTCTCTCTCTCTCTCTCTTTCTCTCTCTCTTCCTTTCTTAGTCCCCTCCCCCTTGTCCCCCTCCCTCCCCTCCATCTCAGCCGCCCCCACTTATCATTCGAATATACAGAAATGTCGATTTCTAATTAATAAGAACAATCATGCTTATGATAGAAATGATAATAATCCAAATGTTAATAATAATAATAATATCATTTATTTTCAGTCTAATATCATCATCTTAGATGAACAGATTATAAATAAATAAACGAACGAACCCGTTTCCAAGGGCTGCTGTGTATGACTGGCTCCTTTCAATGCACGCGGAGACGTCTGGCAGCATCAACAAAGCCTTTCTTCATCTGTCATCTACCTGTCCGTCTTTTGGCTTTATGTGGTTTGTTTGTTTGTTTGTGTGTTTGTTTGCTTGTGTCGTTCTTTTCTTTCGCATTCTTTTCGTCACAATTTCTTTTATCTTATTCTTTTGTTTCCTCCTTCTCATTCTAATGTTTGTCTGTCGATGTCTTCATTTCCTCCATAGTCTATCTGTTTACCTGCCTGTCTGTTTGCCTGTCTGTCTGTCTGTCTCTCTGTCTGTCTGTCTCTCTGATACCTTCTAACTTCCTCTGTGTCGATCTCACTCCCCACCATCCACCTCTGTGTGTGTGTGTGTGTGTGTGTGTGTGTGTGTGTGTGTGTGTGTGTGTGTGTGTGTGTGTGTGTGTGTGGTGTGTGTGTGTGTGTGTGTGTGTGTGTGTGTGTGTGTGTTCATGTTTCCTTTTTCTTCTGTCAATGTCAATGCATTTTGGTTATTTAGTCAGGTGATTAAAAAAGACAATGTGCGCTCGTACACACCGTACACATACACACACACACACACACACACACACACACACACACACACACACACACACACACACACACACATGGTGGAGTGTTGGCCTTGAGGTAACGCGTCCGCATCGACAGCGAGATAATATGAGCGCACTGGTTCGAATCACACCGGGAGTCACCAATAACCCCCCCACTCCCACCCCCTTTTTCTAGACCTTGAGTGGTGGTCTGGACGTTAGTCATTCGGATGAAACGATAAGCCGAGGCCCCGTGTGCAACATGCATTTAGAGCACGTAAAAGAACCCACGGACACAAAAGGGTTGTCCCTGGCAAAATTCTGTAGAAAAAAACACATCGATAGGAAAACAAATAAAACTGCAGGCAGAAAAAAAGGGTGGCGCTTTAGTGTTGCGACGCGCTCTTCCTGAAAGAGAGCAGCCCGAATTTCACACAGAAAAATCTGTTGTGACAAAAAGAGTAATACAAATACAAATACACAGCAGGCACCTTTTCTACAGAAAAAAGTAAATATGAATTGGAAAAAAAACCAACAACCCAAAACAGTTAAGGGATGGATGAATGGACTGATGGATGGAAAGAAAGAAGGAAGGACGGAAGAAAAGGATGGAAGGAAGGAAAGAAGGAAGGGAGGAAAGAAGGAAGGAAGGAAGGAAGGAAGAAAAGAAAGAAAGAAAGATGGAAGGAAGGAAGGAGGGAGGGAAGGGAGGAAGGAAGGAAGGAGGGAAGGAAGGGAAGATAGAAGGAAGGAAAGAAGAAAGGAGGAAAGAAGGAAGGAAGGAAGGAAGGAAAGAAAGAAAGAAAGATGGAAGGAAGGAAGGAAGGAGAATTTGGTGTGTTGATGGCCAGGTACTGCTGCATACACTTCGTCTGGTCCATAAGTGTTGGTTCACTGTGGGACAGTCTGGAGAGGAGTGCTCTTTCTCTCTTTCCCAGTCACTCATCCAGTGCTCTTTCTCTCTTTCTCTCTTTCTCAGTCACTCACCCAGCGCTCTTTCTCTCTTTCTTTCTCAGTCACTCATCCAGTGCTCTGTCTGTCTCTCTTTCTCAGTCACTCATCCAGTGCTCTGTCTCTCTCTCTTTCTCAGTCACTCATCCAGTGCTCTGTCTCTCTCTCTTTCTCAGTCACTCATCCAGTGCTCTGTCTCTCTCTCTTTCTCAGTCACTCATCCAGTGCTCTGTCTCTCTCTCTCTTTCTTTCTCAGTCACTCATCCAGTGCTATTTCTCTCTCTTTCTCAGTCACTCATCCAGTACTCTGTCTCTCTCTCTTTCTCAGTCACTCATCCAGCGCTCTTTCTCTCTCTTTCTCAGTCACTCATCCAGTGCTCTGTCTCTCTCTCTTTCTCAGTCACTCATCCAGTGCTCTGTCTCTCTCTCTCTTTCTCAGTCACTCATCCAGTGCTCTGTCTATCTCTCTTTCTCAGTCACTCATCCAGTGCTCTTTCTCTCTCTCTTTCTCAGTCACTCATCCAACGCTCTTTCTCTCTCTTTCCCAGTCACTCATCCAGTGCTCTTTCTCTCTTTCTTTCTCAGTCACTCATCCAACGCTCTTTCTCTCTCTCTTTCTCAGTCACTCATCCAGTGCTCTTTCTCTCTCTCGCTCTCTGATTATTCTCCTGTATCTCCCATCTGTGTGTTTCTCTCGCCTCTCTCTCTTCTGCTCTCTCTCTGAATTTTCTCTGGCCTCTCCCTCTCTTCCCCTCTCTATCTCCCCCCGCCCCCCCTAACTGAGAGTTACGTAGCATATAGTATTATTTGTATTTGTATTTTTATTTCTTTTTATCACATCAGATTTCTCTGTGTGAAATTCGGGCTGCTCTCCCCAGGGAGAGCACGTCGCTACACTACAGCGCCACCCATTTTTGGGGGGTATTTTTTCCTGCGTGCGGTTTTATTTGCTTTTCCTATCGAAGTGGATTTTTCTACAGAATTTTGCCAGGAACAACCTTTTTGTTGCCGTGGGTTCTTTTACGTGCTCTAAGTGCATGCTGCACACGGGACCTGGGTTTATCGTCTCATCCGAATGACTAGCGTCGAGACCACCACTCAAGGTCTAGTGGAGGGGGAGAAAATATCGGCGGCTGAGCCGTGATTCGAACCTGCGCGCTCAGATTCTCTCTTTTCCTAGGCGGACGCGTTACCTCTAGGCCATCACTCCATATATAGTATGTAACGAGGAGAGAACCCCCCTCTCTCTCTAATTCTCCCCTTCTCCCGTCCTCCCTCTCTGTCTCTTGCCTCCTCCTCTCCCACCCCCCTCCTTCTCTGTTTGTTTCTCCCCTCCCCCTCTCTCTCCCCCTCTCTCCCCTCCTCTCTCTCTCTCCTCTGTTTGTTTCTCACCCCCGTCTCTCTCCTCCTCTCTC
>NC_134876.1:97067985-97102985 GCF_041734735.1 Babylonia areolata | reverse complement strand
ATAAAGGTCTGGAACTAAAGTGACTGTAGATTTTCACTGATTTTATTGTTGTCGTTATTGTTACAACAACAACAACAACTACTACTACTACTTCTACTAAGCAAAACGGCTTTTCAAATAAATTGGTGAACTAAATAACCAATTAATGATAACACTAATGATTATAATGCGTTTAATTAGGATGATGACAGTGTGAAATTCGAGATGCTCTCCTCGGGGAGATCGCGTCATCACAGAGCAACGACAACGTTTTTTTTCTGTCTGCAGTTGTTTTTGTTTTCCTGTCAAAGTGGATTGTTTTTAATTCTCTGATTACAACGACAACGTTTTTTCTGTTTGCAGCTGTTTTTGTTTTCCTGTCAAAGTGGATTGTTTTTAATTCTCTGATTACAACGACAACGTTTTTTCTGTTTGCAGCTGTTTTTGTTTTCCTGTCAAAATGGATTGTTTTTAATTCTCTGATTACAACGACAACGTTTTTCTGTGTGCAGCTGTTTTTGTTCTCCTGTCAAAGTGGATTGTTTTTAATTCTCTGATTACAACGACAACGTTTTTCTGTGTGCAGCTGTTTTTGTTTTCCTGTCAAAGTGGAACAAAAAAAAAAAAAAAAAAAATTCACTGATTACAACAACAACAACAATAACTACTACTGCTACTACTACTACGACGACTGCTTTACTACTACTACTACTACTACTACTACTACTACTACTACTACTACTACTACTACTACTACTACTACTACTACTATTAAACGAGATAGAGACAAACAGAAATGGAACGAGAGAGAGAGAGAGAGAGAGAGACAGAGAGACAGAGAGACAGAGAGAGAAAGTGAAACGGAAACGGAAACGGAAATGGAAAAATGTTTTAATGCCATTGACATTACAGTCCTATTGGCATGGGACACCTCAGAACAATCGTTTAACAACATACAAAATAACAAAACCAAAACAGCACAGATGCACGAATCAAAGTCGCAGTAACAATCCAGCAAAGAAAATCACAAGGCCTGTTGAAAGACAATCAAAAAAACAAGTGTCGAAAACGGCTTTACTCACGCTCGACAAACTCACTGGCGGGGAGAGAGAGAGAGAGAGAGGAGAGAGAGAGAGAGTAAGAGAGAAAAACAGAGACGGAGTGACAGAGACACAGAGACCGAGAGAAATAGAGAGCGGAAGAGCCATAAGAGAAATGAAAAGAAGATCGAATTGTCACCCATTACCTTTCTGATAATATCCGTTCTTTTTTCTTCTCTTTTCTCTCCTTTATTACTTTTTCCTGAGCTGGTAGGCAGCCTGTATCTTTCCTTGATGTTGTGGATTAAAAGCCGATCCTCTCGCTGCTTGTTTTTAGCTGGCCCTTCATTGTCAGGGTTTAGCGCTATTCACTGAGAAACTGATCCAAAAGGGACTTCGACAAAAAGGGATAATCCTTTTTTTCAATGTTTAGTATTTACCTTTCGTTTCTTTGTTAGTTTTGTTTGCTTGCTTGTTTGTTAGTTTTGTCTGTTTGTTTGTTTGTTGTTGCTGTTAATGTTGCTGTTTTTTTTTTGGTTTTTTTCTCAAGGCCTGACAAAGCGCGTTGGGTTACGCTGCTGGTCAGGCATCTGCTTAGCAGATGTGGTGTAGCGTATATGGAGGATTTGTCCGAACGCAGTGACGCCTCCTTGAGCTACTGAAACTGAAACTGTTGTTAATGTTGTCGCTGTTATTGTTGCTGTTGTTGCTGCTGCTGTGGTTGCTAATGTTGTTGTCGCTCTTGTTGTTGTTGTTAATGTTGTTGTTGCTGTTGTCATTTGTTGTTGTTAATATTGTTGTTTTTATGCGGTACAGTAATGCGTGTTTATTGCGCCTTCCTCAAATTCGGGTGCATTTAAAATTATTTTTTAATTGTATATACCGATGTCAGGTGCGCCAACAAGAATGAATCTTTCATCTTATAATCAGTTTTATTATTTCATATTTGAAGACAATTGCGTGCGTCGGTTTGGATTCTTTTATAACAGGTATCTCCTTTTAAATACACCCCCCTCCCCGCCTCCCTCTGTTTCCATCTCCACCATTCTTCCGCAACAAGACACCCAGAGCCCAGCACATTAATACTACTACTACTACTAACAGTAATAATAATAGTTGTAGTAGTAGTAGTAGTAGTAGTAGTAATGATATACTACACGCAGGGAAAAAAAAAGAAAAAAGAAGGGGGGCGCTGTAGACACGCTCTCCGTGGGGAGAACAGCCCGAATTTCACACAGAGAAATCTGTTGTGGTAAAAAAGAAAAAAAAAAAAGTAACAGTGATATAATGATAATAAAAATAATGAAAATAATAGTGATAATAATAATGATAATAATGATCAGGATGCTACTACTACTACTACTGCTACTGCTGCTGCTACTGCAACAACAACTACAGCAACAACAACTACTACTACTACTACCACCAATGATTGCCTAGTACTGATGTGTCCGCCTTGGCAGCTAGAAAATCTGACTGCTACTACTACTACTGTATTTATGTAACGCTGCTGGGCCTATCAAAACGCTTTGCAATAGTATTTCAATCAGAACACAAAGCACACAAGGACACACAAGGACATACAACAAGGGCACACACACGCGCATGCACGTGCGCGTGTACGCACACAGTATCCAGTGGCCTTTCAGTTTGACCATTAGAGTCCTGACATCCAGTGAACTTTTCAAGTGACACCATTGTAGATCCTCCAATCTTCCTCCAGGACACCATTGTAGATCCTCCAGGACACCATTGTAGATCCTTCAGTCTTCCTCCAGGACACCATTGTAGATCCTTCAGTCTTCCTCCAGGACAGCATTGTAGATCCTCCAATCTTCCTCCAGGACACCATTGTAGATCCTCCAGTCTTCCTCCAGGACACCATTGTAGATCCTCCAATCTTCCTCCAGGACACCATTGTAGATCCTCCAGGACACCATTGTAGATCCTCCAGTCTCACTCCAGGACACCATTGTAGATCCTTCAGTCTCACTCCAGGACACCATTGTAGATCCTTCAGTCTCACTCCAGGACACCATTGTAGATCCTTCAGTCTCACTCCAGGACACCATTGTAGATCCTTCAGTCTCACTCCAGGACACCATTGTAGATCCTCCAGTCTTCCTCCAGGACACCATTGTAGATCCTTCAGTCTTCCTCCAGGACACCATTGTAGATCCTCCAGTCTTCCTCCAGGACACCATTGTAGATCCTTCAGTCTCACTCCAGGACACCATTGTAGATCCTTCAGTCTTCCTCCAGGACACCACTGTAGATCCTTCAGTCTAACTCCAGGACACCATTGTAGATCCTTCAGTCTTCCTCCAGGACACCATTGTAGATCCCTCAGTATTCCTCCAGGACACCATTGTAGATCCTTCAGTCTTCCTCCAGGACATCATTGTAGATCCTTCAGTCTTCCTCCAGGACACCATTGTAGACCCTTCAGTCTTACTCCAGGACACCATTGTAGATCCTTCAGTCTAACTCCAGGACACCATTGTAGACCCTTCAGTCTTACTCCAGGACACCATTGTAGATCCTTCAGTCTAACTCCAGGACACCATTGTAGACCCTTCAGTCTTACTCCAGGACACCATTGTAGATCCTCCAGTCTAACTCCAGGACACCATTGTAGATCCTTCAGTCTAACTCCAGGACACCATTGTAGATCCTTCAGTCTTCCTCAAGGACACCTTCAGTTTTACTCCAGGACACCATTGTAGATCCTTCAGTCTTACTCCAGGACACCATTGTAGATCCTTCAGTCTTACTCCAGGACACCATTGTAGATCCTTCAGTCTCACTCCAGGACACCATTGTAGATCCTTCAGTCTTCCTGAAGGACACCTTCAGTTTTACTCCAGGACACCATTGTAGATCCTTCAGTCTTACTCCAGGACACCATTGTAGATCCTTCAGTCTTACTCCAGGACACCATTGTAGATCCTCCATTCTTCCTCCAGGACACCATTGTAGATCCTTCAGTCTTACTCCAGGACACCATTGTAGATCCTTCAGTGTGACTCCAGGACACCTTTAATCTTACTCCAGGACACCTTCAGTCTTACTCCAGGACACCTTCTTCAGTCTTACTCCAGGACACCTTCAGTCTTACTCCAGGACACCATTGTACATCCTTCAGTCTAACTCCAGGACACCTTTAGTCTTACTCCAGGACACCTTTAGTCTAACTCCAGGACACCATTGTAGATCCTTAAGTCTAACTCCACTGCTGCATTTTCTTACATTTTGTTTATTACATTTTCCTCCTGGACTTCTTTCAGGGAATGGAAAATATGTATTATTCTGATTTTTATATTGTTGGATGATTTTCTTCCAGAATGGCCGAACGCAAGAAATCGTAGAGCCTCCGCCCGTGTCAACCGTTTGGGCGATTTGGCTCATTGTTGCTAATCCTGCAATAATCTCTGAGGAAAGAGAGGATTAAGGTGAGTTACTTCTTGTTTTGTCTTTGTGTTCATGTATGTATGTCTGTCTGCTTGTCTGTCTGTCTGCCTATCTGTCCGATGTCTTTGTCTGTCTGTCTGTCTGTCTGCCTATCTGTCCGATGTCTTTGTCTGTCTGTCTGTCTGTCTGCCTGTCTGTCCGATGTCTTTGTCTGTCTGTCTGTCTGTCTGCCTGTCTGTCCGATGTCTTTGTCTGTCTGGCTGTCTGTCTGTCTGCCCGATGTCTATGTCTGTCTGTCTGCCAATCTGTCCGATGTCTATGTCTGTCTGTCTGCCAATCTGTCCGATGTCTATGTCTGTCTGTCTGACCATCTGTCCGATGTCTATGTCTGTCTGTCTGCCAATCTGTCCGATGTCTATGTCTATCTGTCTGCCAATCTGTCCGATGTCTATGTCTGTCTGTCTGCCTGTCTGCCTATCTGTCCGATGTCTATGTCTGTCTGTCTGCCAATCTGTCCGATGTCTATGTCTGTCTGTCTGTCTGCCAATCTGTCCGATGTCTATGTCTGTCTGTCTGCCAATCTGTCCGATGTCTATGTCTGTCTGTCTGCCTATCTGTCCGATGGCTTTGTCTGTCTGTCTGCCAATCTGTCCGATGTCTATGTCTGTCTGTCTGCCTGTCTGCCTATCTGTCCGATGTCTATGTCTGTCTGTCTGCCAATCTGTCCGATGTCTATGTCTGTCTGTCTGCCAATCTGTCCGATGTCTATGTCTGTCTGTCTGCCAATCTGTCCGATGGCTTTGTCTGTCTGTCTGCCAATCTGTCCGATGTCTATGTATGTCTGTCTGCCTGTCTGCCAATCTGTCCGATGTCTATGTATGTCTGTCTGCCAATCTGTCCGATGTCTATGTATGTCTGTCTGCCAATCTGTCCGATGTCTATGTCTGTCTGCCTGCCAATCCGTCCGATGTCTATGTCTGTCTGCCAATCTGTCCGATGTCTATGTCTGTCTGTCTGCCTATCTGTCCGATGTCTATGTCTGTCTGTCTGCCTATCTGTCCGATGTCTATGTCTGTCTGTCTGTCTGTCTGCCTATCTGTCCGATGTCTATGTCTGTCTGTCTGCCAATCTGTCCGATGTCTATGTCTGTCTGTCTGCCTGTCCGATGTCTATGTCTGTCTGTCTGTCTGCCAATCTGTCCGATGTCTTTGTTTGTCTGTCTGTCTGTCTGTCTGCCTATCTGTCCGATGCCTTTGTTTGTCTGTCTGTCTGTCTACCAATCTGTCCGATGTTTGTCTGTCTGTCCGGCTGTCTGTCTGCCAATCTGTCCGATGTCTATGTCTGTCTGTCTGCCAATCTGTCCGATGTCTATGTCTGTCTGTCTGCCAATCTGTCCGATGTCTATGTCTGTCTGTCTGCCTATCTGTCCGATGGCTTTGTCTGTCTGTCTGTCTGCCTATCTGTCCGATGTCTATGTCTGTCTGTCTACCAATCTGTCCGATGTCTATGTCTGTCTGTCTGCCTATCTGTCCGATGGCTTTGTCTGTCTGTCAATCTGTCCGATGTCTATGTCTGTCTGTCTGCCAATCTGTCCGATGTCTTTGTCTGTCTGTCTGCCTGTCTGTCCGATGTCTTTGTCTATTTATCCGTCTGTCAGTCTGTCTGTCTGTCCAATGTCTATGTTTCTCTTTCTGATATCTATGTCTGTCTGCTTGTTGCTGTGAATTGCTTTCAAAGATCTTTTGACATGTTGTGAGGAGAAAAGAATGCATTTGTAGTATTGAGTTTCTCTTTTCCTCTCTGTAGGGACAGGAGAGATGTCTGTGAGAAAAATGTGTCGGTATGTATGTGCGTGCGTGCGTGCGTGCGTGCGTGCGTGCGTGTGTGTGTGTGTGTGTGTGTGTGTGTGTGTGTGTGTGTGAGAGAGAGAGAGAGAGAGAGAGAGAGAGAGAGAGAGAGAGAGAGAGAGAGAGAGAGAGAGAGAGAGAGAGAGAGAGAACGAACGAACATTTTTATTCAATAAAGGCCGTGGCCCCTCATGAAGGGGATCAGTGAACACAAACTGTCACATTCCAGAACAATGTGAACCGAAAACATTTAACTACATTTCTAGCAATGCACACGCACACACATAAAGCACAATTAATCACATATCAAACTGCGGATTTTGAATGCCTTATACAAGTATATAGCGAACTGTTTTACAATGGTTTCATTTGTTGATGCCATTAGCAAGGAAAATCGAAACAGAGATGGATGTCTATGATATTTTTGTGGAATTAACTGTAGCCTAAGGTCACTTAAGGCAGGGCAACGTAACACGAAGTGAAGTTCATTTTCTTCCGCACATCTGCACAAGGGACAAATAATATCGTGATCATTCAATTTCTTATACCGATAACGATGAAGAGAGAGATCGGAAATCCCAAATCTAAACATTGTCATGATATATTTTAAATGCCTATCCATCTTCACTGACAGATAAATCGGACGTGAATGCATAGAAATAAACTGCTTATGAAACTCAAATCGATCGCTACCTGAGAGAGAGAGAGAGAGAGAGAGAGAGAGAGAGAGAGAGAGAGAGAGAGAGAGAGAGAGAGAGAGAGAACACTGAACACTGAACACTTTAATGTCAATAGCTTTACAGCCCTAATGACATGGGGGTTCATAATACAAATAACAACATGCATGCATCAATAGTAATAATATTGATGAAAACCAAAGCCAAAACGAAATCAATCAATCTGTACAACAAAGTGCAGTTCGACCATCCGTTCAAAGTAATGGCATGTAGAGAGAAATAAAAAAACAAAACATATATAAATGTATAACATAAATATTTTCCATATGAGAATGACAACACAGATTTCAATTTTCACAATGAGCAACACCTGATACTATTTTATTATTGTTGTTTTTTTCGTCGCATGTTATTCGCTTCGGCAATATATTTTGCAAGTGACTGTAGTGAAGTTTCCTGATTTAGATTAAGCACTCCAAAAATATCTTCATTCTTTGTTAAATTTGTTTTAAATACAACACATTTTTCTTGAATATCGTCATAAGCTTTACAACTAAACAAAAAATGTAATTCATCCTCCCTTAAATGACCGCACATCGGACAAGGGGAGAGTAACGAGGGCTCAGTCTGAAACCACTTTTCATAAGCATTCAACCCAATCGTTCTCGTTCTAAATCTGGCGAGACTTGTTCGGTGCCACTTGTTTGTCACGACTGTGATATATTTTTCTGTTTGAAATATACTTTTAAAACTATAAAACCATCTATATTTCTCAGTGCTTTCCATTTTACAGTGCCAATTCTGTTTATATGAAGCAATTAGCCTATCTTTGAATTCTGAAACAAATCCTTCTACACATCCAACTCCCTGACACATCCACACAATCCCAAATCCATTTACAGTTAATGTCTTCTTTACAAAATATACCCAGTTTTCCTGAGAGAGAGAGAGAGAGAGAGAGAGAGAGAGAGAGAGGAGAGAGAGAGAGAGAGAGAGAGAGAGAGAGAGAGAGAGAGAGAGAGAGCTTCCCCCTCTCCCTTCATTCCTCTGAATCTCCAGCGAAGAATACTCTCTCTGTCTCTCTCTCTGTCTCTCTGTCTGTCTCCCTCCCCTCTCCCCCTCTCTCTCTCCCCTCTCTCCACCCTCTCTCTCTAGCTCTGTCTCTCTCTTATCCTGTTGTAATGTCTGCATCTCCCTCCCTCTCTCTCTCTCTCTCCTTTGCCGTTGGCGAGACGATGATGCCCTGCAGAGGAGGAGGAAAGGGACGAAATGGTAGTAACGACGGACAGATAATGTCCTGAAGAAGAGGAAAGGAAAGATATGGTAGTAACGACGGACAGACAATGTCCTGCAGAAGAGGAAGAAAGGGAAGAGATGGTTGTAACGACGGACAGACAATGTCCTGAAGAAGAGGAGGAAAGAGAAGAGATGGTAGTAACGACGGGAAGACAATGTCCTGAAGAAGAGGAGGAAAGGGAAGAGATGGTTGTAACGACGGACAGACAATGTCCTGAAGAAGAGGAAGAAAGGGAAGAGATGGTTGTAACGACGGACAGACAATGTCCTGAAGAAGAGGAGGAAAGGGAAGAGATGGTTGTAACGACAGGAAGACAATGCCCTGAAGGAGAGGAGGAAAGGGAAGAGATGGTTGTAACGACGGACAGACAATGTCCTGAAGAAGAGGAGGAAAGGGAAGAGATGGTTGTAACGACGGACAGACAATGTCCTGCAGAAAAGGAGGAAAGGGAAGAGATGGTTGTAACGACAGGAAGACAATGCCCTGAAGGAGAGGAGGAAAGGGAAGAGATGGCTGTAACGACGGACAGACAATGTCCTGAAGAAGAGGAAGAAAGGGAAGTGATGGTAGTAACGACGGGAAGACAATGTCCTGTAGAAGAGGAGGAAAGGGAAGAGATGGTTGTAACGACGGACAGACAATGTCCTGAAGAAGAGGAAGAAAGGGAAGTGATGGTAGTAACGACGGGAAGACAATGTCCTGAAGAAGAGGAGGAAAGGGAAGAGATGGTAGTAACGACGGACAGACAATGTCCTGAAGAAGAGGAGGAAAGGGAAGAGATGGTTGTAACGACGGACAGACAATGTCCTGAAGAAGAGGAGGAAAGGGAAGAGATGGTTGTAACGACGGACAGACAATGTCCTGAAGAAGAGGAGGAAAGGGAAGTGATGGTTGTAACGACGGGAAGACAATGTCCTGAAGAAGAAGAGGAAAGGAAAGAGATGGTAGTAACGACGGACAGACAATGTCCTGAAGAAGAGGAAAGGGACGATATGGTAGTAACGACGGACAGACAATGTCCTGAAGAAGAGGAAGAAAGAGAAGAGATGGTTGTAACGACGGGAAGACAATGTCCTGAAGAAGAGGATGAAAGGGACGAGATGGTTGTAACGACGGACAGATAATGTCCTGAAGAGGAGGAAAGGGAAGAGATGGTAGTAACGACGGACAATGTCCTGTAGAAGAGGAGGAAAGGGAAGAGATGGCTGTAACGACGGACAGACAATGTCTTGCAGAAGAGTAGGAAAGGGAAGAGATGGCTGCAACGACGGACAGACAATGTCCTGCAGAAGAGGAAGAAAGGGAAGAAATGGTTGTAACGACGGACAGACAATGTCCTGAAGAAGAGGAAGAAAGGGTAGACATGGTTGTAACGACGGGAAGACAATGTCCTGAAGAAGAGGAAGAAAGGGTAGACATGGTAGTAACGACGGACAGACAATGTCCTGCAGAAGAGGAAAGGAAAGAGATGGTTGTAACGACGGACAGACAATGTCCTGAAGAAGAGGAGGAAAGGGAAGAGATGGTAGTAACGACGGGCAGACAATGTCCTGAAGAAGAGGAGGAAAGGGAAGAGATGGTAGTAACGACGGGCAGACAATGTCCTGAAGAAGAGGAGGAAAGGGAAGAGATGGCTGTAACGACGGACAGACAATGTCCTGCAGAAAAGAAGGAAAGGGAAGAGATGGTTGTAACGACGGACAATGTCCTGAAGAAAAGGAGGAAAGGGAAGAGATGGTTGTAACGACAGGCAGACAATGTCCTGAAGAAGAGGAAGAAAGAGAAGAGATGGTAGTATCGACAGGCAGACAATATCTTGCAGAAGAGGAGGAAAGGGAAGAGATGGTAGTAACGACGGACAGACAATATCTTGCAGAAGAGGAAGAAAGAGAAGAGATGGTAGTAACGACGGGAAGACAATGTCCTGAAGAAGAGGAAGAAAGAGAAGAGATGGTTGTAACGACGGGAAGACAATGTCCTGAAGAAGAGGAGGAAAGGGAAGAGATGGTTGTAACGACGGACAGACAATGTCCTGAAGAATAGGAGGAAAGGGAAGAGATGGTTGTAACGACGGGAAGACAATGTCCTGAAGAAGAGGAAGAAAGAGAAGAGATGGTTGTAACGACGGGAAGACAATGTCCTGAAGAAGAGGAGGAAAGGGAAGAGATGGTTGTAACGACGGACAGACAATGTCCTGAAGAATAGGAAGAAAGGGAAGTGATGGTAGTAACGACGGGAAGACAATGTCCTGAAGGAGAGGAGGAAAGGGAAGAGATGGTTGTAACGACGGGAAGACAATGTCCTGAAGAAGAGGAGGAAAGGGAAGAGATGGTTGTAACGACGGGAAGACAATGTCCTGAAGAAGAGGAGGAAAGGGAAGAGATGGTTGTAACGACGGGAAGACAATGTCCTGAAGAAGAGGAAGAAAGGGAAGAGATGGCTGTAACGACGGACAGACAATGTCCTGAAGGAAAGGGAAGAGATGGTTGTATTGACGGACAGACAATGTCCTGCAGAAGAGGAGGAAAGGGAAGAAATGGTAGTAACGACGGACAGACAATGTCCTGCAGAAGAGGAGGAAAGGGAAGAGATGGCTGTAACGACGGACAGACAATGTCCTTCGTGCCGGCCTTTCTCCGAGCTGGAAGGTCTGCTTCACTTTGGCATTGTCCTCGTCCACAAAGACCCATCTCCCTTTTTGCTGGGTTCAGTTTCAGCGACAGTTGTTGCAACTGTAAGGTTTTCGCTGTTTTTATGTTGTTGTTGTT
This sequence comes from Babylonia areolata, assembly GCF_041734735.1. Classification (NCBI taxonomy): domain Eukaryota; kingdom Metazoa; phylum Mollusca; class Gastropoda; order Neogastropoda; family Buccinidae; genus Babylonia; species Babylonia areolata. The sequence continues at coordinate 97,091,966 of NC_134876.1, read as the reverse complement.
GTTGTTGTTGTTGTTGTTTTTCCTATCGGAGTCCTTTAGCAAAATGTCAGAATTCTTCTTTGTGCTGTTTTACTGTTGTTTTTTTTCTTCCTCGCTCTCTTCTCGTGTATGTCTTCCTGTATGCTTTTGTCCTTGAGTTTGGCTCTGGAAAAAGATATATCACAAAGGGGTGGTGGTGGTGGTGGTGGTGGTGGTGTGTGTGTGTGTGTGTGTGTGTGTGTGTGTGTGTGTGTGTGTGATTCTTACTTTCTCTCTTTTCATCTTTCTGTCAAAGCTTCCTTTTTTAGGTTGTTTTGTTATACACGTTTTTTTTCTTTTAGTTTTTCTAGTTCATTCTCTGCCTTCTTCGTCCATTTATTTTCATCCCTTCTCTCTTACCTTTCTTTTCTGTTTGTTTGTTTGTTTATTTTATTTTTTTCTCTTTTCTTTCTTCTGAACTGACGACAAATTGATTAGCAAATGGCACCTGTGTACTCCCTGCCTTTGAATTCTTCCTTTCATTTTATCATTCATGCATTTATGTCGTTCCTTTATTTTTCCCTCCGTCCTACTTTGTTTGTTTGTTGTTGTTGTTTTTTTTCTGTCTTTGTTTGCGTCTTTTTCATTTTCCGTCTAGTTGTTTCTTTTCTGGATTTTGTTTTCTAAATCTTAATGGGTGATATCGCCTGCGCTTCAGATTTACTTTCGTTCATTCAGTTTTTTTAAATTTCTTTTTTCTTTCTTTTTCTTTACTCCTTCCTTCCTTTCTTTACTGTCTTTTTTTTCTTCACTTTGTTTGGTTCTTTCTTTCATCCTCTTATTGCTCCGTTAACCCTTCTTTCTTTCTGTGTCTGTGATCATCCTTTCATCATCTGTGTCTGTTATCATCCTTTCATCATCTGTGTCTGTGATCATCCTTTCATCATCTGTGTCTGTGATCATCCTTTCATCATCTGTGTCTGTGATCATCCTTTCATCATCTGTGTTTTTTGTCATCCTTTCATCATCTGTGTCTGTGATAATCCTTTCATCATCTGTGTCTGTTATCACCCTTTCATCATCTGTGTCTGTTATCACCCTTTCATCATCTGTGTCTGTGATCATCCTTTCATCATCTGTGTCTGTTATCACTCGTTCATCATCTGTGTCTGTTATCACCTTTTTCATCATCTGTGTCTGTTGTCATCCTTTCATCATCTGTGTCTGTTGTCACCCTTTCATCATCTGTGTCTGTTGATCATCCTTTCATCATCTGTGTCTGTTGTCACCCTTTCATCATCTGTGTCTGTTGTCATCCTTTCATCATCTGTGTCTGTTGTCATCCTTTCATCATCTGTGTCTGTTGTCATCCTTTCATCATCTGTGTCTGTTATCATCCTTTCATCATCATCTGTGTCTGTTATCATCCTTTCATCATCTTATTGCCCCGTTAACCCTTCTTTCCTCCTTCCTTCCCTCAACTTTTCCTGTCTTTTCAGTCAACCTTTTATCAGGTTTGATTTTTTTTAGCGCGCAGGAATTGTTAGCTGCTGTGTTTTTACTGTTCTTGTTGCTGTGTGTGCCTGTTTTTGCTCCCTACATTTTTGGATGCAGTTTATTCACCTCTACACTCCATCTCGCTCACTACGATCGGCTTCGGATCCACTCTGTTTACGCATACCCAGATTCAAACACTCGACTGTTGGCCGCCGTTCTTTGTCTGTCTCTGGACCTTGCGATTGGAATGAACTTCCTCTTTCGTTTAGTCAAGTCTCCACACTCATCTCTTTCAAGTCTGTCCTTAAAACCCACCTCTTCCCAAAATAGCCTCCCTTGCCTGCCTCTTCCTTGTCTTCAGTTTCTACAGTTTTAGAGTTATGCATGCGTGTGAATGACTGGTGCGAAAGCGCTTTGATTTGTCTCTGCACAAGATCCAGCGCTATATAAATACCATTATTATTATTATTATTCTATCATTACGATGCTGTGCTGGTTAAAAACAAAACAAACAAACAAACAAACAAAACTAAATCCAAAACCCTGAATGCGCAACCTGGAGTTTAGTACTACTTGATATACTTGTGCTTATTGTTGGTTTGTTGGTTTTCTTTCGTTTAGCTTTCTTTGGGGGTAGGGGTAGTCTTCTTTTCTTTTTCTTTTGTTTTTTGGTGGTTTTTGTGTTTTAAATGCTGCATGTGTCCATTTATTTTCTCTGTGATTTATGTTACGTTTAACCTGGATTTGGTGTGGATAGTCACCGCTACTGTTTGTTTGTTTACTTGTTTGTCTTTGTGATAACAAAGAATTTTCACAGACATACAGGCACAGATAGACACACACACACACACACACACACACACACACACACACACACCCTGTCCCTTTCACCTCTACCCCCCTCCCTTCTCTCTGACATCTGGTTTCTCAAGAAAACGTGAGCCTTGTCACGCACTTTGACAGTAACACGATGCCAGAAAAGCGGCGGAAGAGAAGATATATTTGTTTTATACATAGATACAGTGGTCATTTTAGATCCATCCTCTCTAGTCTTGTAATGTGAGTTTGTCATGGTGCTGTCCCTTTGGCGATGGGAGTCTGAAGCGTGCATGATATGTCAACATTTCCTTATAGCCACCCTGCTCTTTAACAATGGGAGGAATGCAATGTTTGTCCAAATGGTCTTTTTCTTAACGTGCTTTGTGGTATCAAAGTCATGTCCTTTGCTTTCGATGAATTATGTTTCTCATGTGCTCTCTTGCGACTGGTGAGGGGGAGAATAGTTCAGATCAAAGTGGGTGCGTGCGTGCGTGCGTGCGTGCGTGTGTGTGTGTGTGTGTGTGTGTGTGTGTGTGTGTGTGTGTGTGCGTGTGTGTGTGTGTGGGCGCGCGCGCGCGCGCGCGTGCGTGCGTGTGTGCGTGCGTGTGCGTGTGCGTGTGTGTGTGTGTGTGTGTGTGTGTGTGTGTGTGTGTGTGAGCATTTGTATCTTCGGCTTGTGATTGTTTCTCCGAGTGATTCTTCTTTACTTTGACTTACAGTTATTCTTTTATTGCTGTACCTATTTCTATCTATCTGTCTGTCTATCTATCTGCCGATATGTATTTTGAACAACGAGACGAGAAAAGCTTAGAAAATCAACGTCACCAAGAAATGGTAAAGTAAAAGAAAATCACAGCTAACTCCCCATCTCACTCACTCACTCACTCACTCACATACTAACGAATGACGAACCCATGAGCGAACGAAGCAGCGAACTTACTCAACCCACTCACTATCTCATTATTCTACAAACAGTTGTTAGCTCGTTAACTAGCGAAAGAACCAACGAACAACATAAGTAACGAACTAACGAACTCACCTCACTTGAAACATTTGTCTCAGTAACTTACTGACACAGTCAGGCTGACAAACTGTAATTGTATTTAGATTTTTTTTTCATTTTTTTTTTCAAACTTCACCCACATTTTACCCTCATTTCCCCAGTTTTCCCCAACCCTCCATTCATTCACATCTTCCACCCCTTCTAACCGATAATACTCAAATGTATTCATAAATACTTTAACAAAATGTCTTCAATCACCGATATGTGTGACGGGACATTAAACAAAAATTCCTCCACAAACTGACGAACCAGCGAAAACAAAACCGCCCAGAACTGTGTCTTTTGGACCATGGAAGGGAGGGATGGTGTGTGTGGAAGCGGGGTGGGGTGGGGGGGGGGGGGCAGTTGAAACGTTACCTTGATAATCGAAGTCCAGGATGGGAAATCCCGATACATTTGTTGGCTGCAGAGACAGATGGTTAGCTTTTGGCAGGGCGGTGCCAAGCATGTCGGTGTGTGAAGCTGTTTCTGTCATCAGCAGGCACTCCTCCTCCCACGCAGATCCAGTATCGCTCTGGGGCACACAAGCGTCTGTCAGGAAATGCCGTTGTTGACAGAGCGGGGGCTGGGGACGGTGTGGGGGGTGGAAGGTGATGCTGGGGCGAAGGGAAGGGAGGTGGTGGCAGTGCATGGGTATGGAGGTTAAAAGAAACAGGCATTGACAGGAACAACTTCTGTTCATTTCCTTTCTCTCCCTGTCTCTGTATTCTGTCTCTGTCTCCCTGTCTGTCTGTCTGTCTCCCTGTCTTTCTGTCTCTGTCTCTATATGCGTACATGTTTGTGTGTCTCTTAGAACAACGGCAGATGTGTAAGTCGGCCAAAGTGCTAATATCTTCACCGTTGGAAATAAAGATTCATTCATTCATTCATTCATTCATTCATTCATTCATTCTCTCTCTCTCTCTCTCCCCTTGTGTCTGTTTCTCTCTCTGTCTCTGTCTTTCTCTGTCTCTCTCTCTGTGTCTCCCTGTCTCTTTTTCTTTCTTTCTGCCCCTCTCTCTCTCCCTCTCTGTACTTGATTTCCTTTTTCCCTTTCTGTTTCCGATGATCTCATCATCTTAAAAAACAAAACAAAACAACAACAAAACAAAAACAACAACAAAAAAAAACAACAACAAACAAACAAACAACCCCCCTTCCCCCCAAAAAACCCCCAACAACAAACAAACAAACAAACCAAAAAAACCAAACAAAACAACCAACAAACGAACAACAAACAAGGCAAAACAAAACACAAACGGTAATTACGGGTTTGTTTGATGGAACATGGCTGTGTGGTTTTAAACAGAAGCAGTTTTCGTTTTGGATGACATTTCTCTTTTACCCTCACATTTTGTCTGCCCATTTTATGTCAGCTTTTTCAAATCAGGCAAACCCCCAAACATTGATTGATATATATATATATATATATATATATATATATATATATATATATGTCAATGTTTGGGGGTTTGCCTGATATATATATATATATATATATATATATATATATATATATATATATATTTTTTTTTTTTTTTTTTTTTTTTTTTTTTAATAATTTTTTTTATACAAGATCAATTCAGGCGTTGAACTTCTGATGCAGTGTTCACCAGTGACCAGGGTTCGTGGCCCCGTTTCGGCATGGTGTTGTGTCCTTGGGAAAGGCACTGTACTCCGATTTCACTCCACCCAGGTGTGAATGGGTAAAATAGCGGAAGGAGAGGACTGGGCCCCGCCGTCCTATGCCAAGCCTCAGACACAACTGATATCGAATCCCTGCCACGATGGCTTAAAAATTTTTTATAGACTTTGGGACCTTTACTTTTTTATAAACTGTCCGTGACATGGAAGACTGAAACTACTGAAGGAAGCTAATGAAGGGCCAGGAAGCTAATGAAGGGCCAGGAAGCTAATGAAGCTAATGAAGGGCCAGGAAGCTAATGAAGGGCCAGGAAGCTAATGAAGGGCCAGGAAGCTAATGAAGCTAATGAAGGGCCAGGAAGCTAATGAAGGGCCAGGAAGCTAATGAAGGGCCAGGAAGCTAATGAAGCTAATGAAGGGCCAGGAAGCTGATGAAGGGCCAGGAAGCTAATGAATGGCCAGGAAGCTAATGAATGGCCAGGAAGCTGATGAAGGACCAGGAAGCAGATGAAGCTAATGAAGAGCCAGGAAGCTAATGAAGGGCCAGGAAGCTGATGAAGCTGATGAAGGGCCAGGAAGCTGATGAAGCTGATGTAGGGCCAGGAAGTTAATGAAGCTAATGAAGGGCCAGGAAGCTGATGAAGGGCCAGGAAGCTAATGAAGCTGATGAAGGGCCAGGAAGCTGATGAAGGGCCAGGAAGCTAATGAAGGGCCAGGAAGCTAATGAAGCTAATGAAGGGCCAGGAAGCTAATGAAGCTGATGAAGGGCCAGGAAGCTAATGAAGGGCCAGGAAGCTGATGAAGCTGATGAAGGGCCAGGAAGCTGATGAAGCTAATGAAGCTAATGAAGGGCCAGGAAGCTAATGAAGCTAATGAAGGGCCAGGAAGCTAATGAAGGGCCAGGAAGCTAATGAAGGGCCAGGAAGCTGATGAAGCTAATGAAGGGCCAGGACGCTGATGAAGGGCCAGGAAGCTGATGAAGCTAATGAAGGGCCAGGAATCTAATGAAGGGCAAGGAAACTGATGAAACTAATGAAGGGCCAGGAAGCTGATGAAGCTGATGAAGGGCCAGGAAGCTGATGAAGGGCCAGGAAGCTGATGAAGCTAATGAAGGGCCAGGAATCTAATGAAGGGCAAGGAAACTGATGAAACTAATGAAGGGCCAGGAAGCCAATGAAGCTGATGAAGGGCCAGGAAGCTGATGAAGGGCCAGGAAGCTAATGAAGGGCCAGGAAGCTAATGAAGCTAACGAAGGGCCAGGAATCTGATGAAGCTAATGAAGGGCCAGGAAGCTAATGAAGCTGATGAAGGGCCAGGAAGCTGATAATGGGCCAGGAAGCTAATGAAGGGCCAGGAAGTTAATGAAGCTAATGAAGGGCCAGGAAGCTAATGAAGCTGTTGAAGGGACAGGGAGCTAATGAGGGCCAGGAAGCTAATGAAGCTAATGAAGGGCCAGGAAGCTAATGAAGGGCCAGGAAGCTAATGAAGCTAATGAAGGGCCAGGAAGCTAATGAAGGGCCAGGAAGCTGATGAAGCTGATGAAGGGCCAGGAAGCTGATGAAGGGCCAGGAAGCTGATGAAGCTGATGAAGGGCCAGGAAGCTGATGAAGGGCCAGGAAGCTGATGAAGGGCCAGCAAGCTAATGAAGCTAATGAAGGGCCAGGAAGCTGATGAAGGGCCAGGAAGCTGATGAAGCTGATGAAGGGCCAGGAAGCTGATGAAGGGCCAGGAAGCTGATGAAGCTGATGAAGGGCCAGGAAGCTGTTGAAGGGACAGGAAGCTAATGAGGGCCAGGAAGCTAATGAAGCTAATGAAGGGCCAGGAAGCTAATGAAGAACCAGGAAGCTAATGAAGCTAATGAAGGGCCAGGAAGCTGATGAAGGGCCAGGAAGCTAATGAAGCTGATGAAGGGCCAGGAAGCTAATGAAGGGCCAGGAAGCTAATGAAGGGCCAGGAAGCTAATGAAGCTAATGATGGGCCAGGAAGCTGATGAAGCTAATGAAGGGCCAGGAAGCTAATGAAGCTAATGAAGGGCCAGGAAGCTGATGAAGCTAATGAAGGGCCAGGAAGCTGTTGAAGGGCCAGGAAGCTAATGAAGGGCCAGGAAATGATGATGATGAACTGTGTGTGAAATGGAAGGCCGGCTGTGTGTCAGGTGAAGTGTGTGTGAAGTGTGGCTGCCTCCTGAAGTCGTTTCCTTCCTGCCTGGCAAGTGAGCGTCATCTGTGGCCCAGGTTGATGAGAGAGGGAGTTTTGTGGGGCAATGAAATCCCTGATGTTGACGGGGTTTTGTGGTGCAATGAAATCCCTGATGTTGACGGAGTTTTGTGGTGCAATGAAATCCCTGATGTTGACGGAACAATGTCCTTTTCTTCCATTTTTCTTGTGCACCCCCACCCTCATTTTCTTTCTGTCTCTTCTTCTCCCAGTCGTGCTGCAGAGAATAGGAGGGAGGAGGAGGAAGGCTTGAAGCCAAAAGCATCCTGCCCGCTCCCTTGTAATTTACATGCCTTGCAATTTGTTATCCGGTATAATGAAATGGACGAGGCCGGTTTGTCTTTTGGATTAGACGTTTAAACTTATAAAGCTACGATTGTGCGATGGATCAAGCATGTTTTCCTTGTGGTTTATCAGTCAAATACAAGTCAATCTACGGTTAGGAGATGAATTAAGTCTGTTTGTTTGTTTGTATAATGATCCAAAAGGAAACGTTCTTCTTCTTCTTCTTCGTCGTCGTCGTCGCTGTCGTCCTCCTCCTCCTCCTCCTCCTCCTCCTCCTCCTTCTTCTTCTTCTTCTTCTTCTTCTCATCCTCTGTTCTCTTTCCTCGTCCCTCCTCCTCTCCCATCTATTTTACTCACATTCCTCCATCTCCTGCTCCTCTCTTTCCAAGACGAGGGCATCCTCCACTACACTCTGTGTCGTGTCCAAGGTTTAATGCCGTCAACCTTTTCAAGCAGACATGAACCGTTTTCCCAGGTACATAAAACTTGAAACAGCTGAGCTCATGTCTGGTTAATGCCCATTCAAGAAAAAAGAAAAAAAAAGAACAAGAAGCACAGCCAAACGTCTGTCCTATTCTCCATGCCCTCCTCTTAGAATACGTTATTGGGCAGCTGGTTCAAACTTTTGTCTTTGTCTTCTTTTTTTATATTGTGTTTGAGGATGTATAAACAAACAAACTAAAAAACCGAAACTCAAATCAAAGTTCTCATTTTGTCCAGCCTGGATCGTTGAAGAGAAATGAATGGTTGTGTTGTTGTTTCAGCATGAAGGCAGAGCCAGCAGCATGAAGCCAGGTTTAATTGAATGGCACGGGGCTCAGTCATCATCAAACCGCTGTGAAATGCAAGGACCGTTCGTGTTAGTCAACCGTGACTAAGTCGGCTCTGTGATCTGTGGGTCGGACATCACGTTTCATCTCCCCGGGGAGTCGGCGTTTTACATGTGCCTGGTCCAATGGCCTCACACTGCTGACTGGTTCTGACGTCTGTCTGCCAGTGCAGTGATCGTGAGGGTCTGAGTTCGATTCCCATTCGTTCGTCGTCTCCACTTTAAGTGATATATCAGTGACAACTGGTCGTCGTCTCCACTTTAAGTGATATATCAATGACAACTGGTCGTCGTCTCCACTTTAAGTGATATATCAGTGACAGAACTGGTCGTCGTCTCCACTTTAAGTGATATATCAGTCACAACTGGTCGTCGTCTCCACTTTAAGTGATATATCAATGACAACTGGTCGTCGTCTCCACTTTAAGTGATATATCAGTCACAACTGGTCGTCGTCTCCACTTTAAGTGATATATCAGTGACAGAACTGGTCGTCGTCTCCACTTTAAGTGATATATCAGTGACAACTGGTCGTCGTCTCCACTTTAAGTGATATATCAGTGACAACTGGTCGTCGTCTCCACTTTAAGTGATATATCAGTGACAGAACTGGTCGTCGTCTCCACTTTAAGTGATATATCAATGACATAACTGGTCGTCGTCTCCACTTTAAGTGATATATCAATGACAGAACTGGTCGTCGTCTCCACTTTAAGTGATATATCAGTGACAGAACTGGTCGTCGTCTCCACTTTAAGTGATATATCAATGACAACTGGTCGTCGTCTCCACTTTAAGTGATATATCAATGACAACTGGTCGTCGTCTCCACTTTAAGTGATATATCAGTGACAACTGGTCGTCGTCTCCACTTTAAGTGATATATCAGTGACAACTGGTCGTCGTCTCCACTTTAAGTGATATATCAATGACAGAACTGGTCGTCGTCTCCACTTTAAGTGATATATCAATGACAACTGGTCGGCGTCTCCACTTTAAGTGATATATCAGTGACATAACTGAAGGTCTTTCCACTTTAAGTGATATATCAATGACATAACTGAAGGTCTTTCCACTTTAAGTGATATATCAGCGACAGAACTGGTCGTCGTCTCCACTTTAAGTGATATATCAGTGACATAACTGAAGGTCTTTCCATTTTAAGTGATATATCAATGACAGAACTGGCCGTTGTCTCCACTTTAAGTGATATATCAGTGACAGAACTGGTCGTCGCCTCTACTTTAAATGATATATCAATGACATAACTGAAGGTCTTTCCATTTTAAGTGATATATCAATGACAGAACTGGTCGTCGCCTCTACTTTAAGTGATATATCAATGACATAACTGAAGGTCTTTCCATTTTAAGTGATATATCAGACAGAACTGGTCGTCGTCTCCACTTTAAGTGATATATCAATGACATAACTGAAGGTCTTTCCACTTTAAGTGATATATCAATGACAACTGGTCGTCGTCTCCACTTTAAGTGATATATCAATGACATAACTGAAGGTCTTTCCACTTTAAGTGATATATCAGTGACAGAACTGGTCGTCGTCTCCACTTTAAGTCATATATCAATGACATAACTGAAGGTCTTTCCACTTTAAGTGATATATCAGTGACAGAACTGGTCGTCGTTTCCACTTTAAGTGATATATCAATGACATAACTGAAGGTCTTTCCACTTTAAGTGATATATCAGTGACAGAACTGGTCGTCGTCTCCACTTTAAGTGATATATCAGTGACAGAACTGGTCGTCGTCTCCACTTTAAGTGATATATCAATGACACAACTGAAGGTCTTTCCACTGTAAGTGATATATCAGTGACAGAACTGGTCGTCGTCTCCACTTTAAGTGATATATCAATGCCATGACTGAAGGCCTTTCCATTTAAAGTGATATATCAATGACATAACTGGACGTCGTATCCACTTTAAGTGATATATCAATGACATAACTGGTCGTCGCATCCATTTTAAGTCATTTGTCAATGACATAACTGAAGGTCTTTCCATTTTAAGTGATATATCAATGACAGAACTGGTCGTCGTTTCCACTTTAAGTGATATATCAATGACATAACTGAAGGTCTTTCCACTTTAAGTGATATATCAGTGACAGAACTGGTCGTCGTCTCCACTTTAAGTGATATATCAATGACACAACTGAAGGTCTTTCCACTTTAAGTGATATATCAGTGACAACTGGTCGTCGTCTCCACTTTAAGTGATATATCAATGCCATGACTGAAGGCCTTTCCATTTAAAGTGATATATCAATGACATAACTGGACGTCGTATCCACTTTAAGTGATATATCAATGACATAACTGGTCGTCGCATCCATTTTAAGTCATTTGTCAATGACATAACTGAAGGTCTTTCCATTTTAAGTGATATATCAATGACAGAACTGGTCATCGTCTCCACTTTAAGTGATATATCAATGCCATAACTGAAGGTCTTTCCATTTTAAGTGATATATCAATGACAGAACTGGTCGTCGTCTCCACTTTAAGTGATATATCAATGCCATAACTGAATGTCTTTCCATTTTAAGTGATATATCAGTGACATGACTGAAGGTCTTTCCGTTTTAAGCGATATATCAGTGACAGAACTGGCCGTCGTCTCCACTGTAAGTGATATAGCAATGACATAACTGAAAGTCTTTCCATTTTAAGTGATATATCAGTGACAGAACTGGAGGTCTCTCCATTTTAAGTGATATATCAATGCCATAACTGAAGGCCTCTCCACTTTAAGTGATATATCAATGACAGGACTGGTCGTCGTCTCCACTTTAAGTGATATATCAATGCCATAACTGAAGGTCTTTCCATTTTAAGTGATATATCAATGACAGAACTGGCCGTCGTCTCCACTTAAAGTAAGATCAGAACAGACCATAACCTCCATTCTTTCAAACCGGCTTTTCTTGTCCTTTAACCTCTTTCTTCCCTTCTGGTGTATGTTATGTTGTTGTTTTTGTTTATATGGGTTTTTTTTTCTCTTGTTGTTGTTGTTGTTGTTCTTGTCGTTTACCTGTTTAGGGCGGTGACTGAATAATAGCGTGAAACGTACTTGTCTATTATCCGCGTGGATAAAGAATTGTATCTTGTCATCCCTTCCCTTCCTTTGCCTTGCCTTGCCTTGCCTTGCCTTGTCTTCCCTTGCCTCGCCTTGCCTTGTCTTGCCTTGCCTTGCCTTGCCTTGTCTTCCCTTGCCTTGCCTTGTCTTCCCTTGCCTTGCCTTGCCTTGCCTTGCCTTGTCTTCCCTTGCCTTGTCTTGTCTTCCCTTGCCTTGCCTTGCCTTGCCTTGCCTTGCCTTGTCTTGTCTTCCCTTGCCTTGCCTTTCCTTGCCTTGCCTTGCCTTGCCTTGTCTTGTCTTGTCTTCCCTTGCCTTGTCTTGCCTTACCTTGTCTTCCCTTCCCTTGCCTTGCCTTGTCTTGCCTTGCCTTGCCTTGCCTTGTCTTGTCTTCCCTTGCCTTGCTTTGCCTTGCCTTGCCTTGCCTTGTCTTGTCTTGCCTTGCCTTGTCTTGTCTTCCCTTGCCTTGCCTTGCCTTACCTTGTCTTGTCTTGCCTTGCCTTGTCTTCCCTTGCCTTGCCTTGCCTTGCCTTGCCTTGCCTTGTCTTGCCTTGCCTTGCCTTGCCTTGCCTTGCCTTGCCTTGTCTTCCCTTCCCTTGCCTTGTCTTGTCTTCCCTTGCCTTGCCTTGCCTTGTCTTGTCTTCCCTTGCCTTGCCTTCCCTTGCCTTGCCTTGCCTTGTCTTGTCTTGTCTTGTCTTCCCTTGCCTTGTCTTGCCTTACCTTGTCTTCCCTTCCCTTGCCTTGCCTTGTCTTGCCTTGCCTTGCCTTGCCTTGTCTTGTCTTCCCTTGCCTTGCTTTGCCTTGCCTTGCCTTGCCTTGTCTTGTCTTGCCTTGCCTTGTCTTGTCTTCCCTTGCCTTGCCTTGCCTTACCTTGTCTTGTCTTGCCTTGCCTTGCCTTGTCTTCCCTTGCCTTGCCTTGCCTTGCCTTGCCTTGCCTTGCCTTGCCTTGTCTTGCCTTGCCTTGCCTTGCCTTGCCTTGCCTTGTCTTCCCTTCCCTTGCCTTGTCTTGTCTTCCCTTCCCTTGCCTTGCCTTGCCTTGCCTTGCCTTGTCCCCTTAATTTTTCTCCTTGTCCTTTCTCTTTGTTTATTTCTTTGCTCCTCTCTCATTCACTTTCTTTCTTCATGCCTGTCTGTCTTCTTCTGTCTCTCTCTCTCTACCTTCTTTGTCTCCAACCCACGCCCCTCTCTGCACCTCTCTCTCTCTCCCCTCTCTCTCTGCACCTCTCTCTCTCCTCTCTCTCTCCCCCTCTCTCTGCACCTCTCTCTCTTTCTCTCTCTCTCTCCTCTCTCTATCTCTCTCTCCTCTCTCTCTATCTCTCTCTCTCTGTCTCTCCTCTCTCTCTCTCTCCTCTCTCTCTATCTCTCCCTCTCCTCTCTCTCCCTCTCCTCTCTTTCCCTCTCCTCTCTCTCCTCTCTCATAGAGAGAGAGACATATGTTTTCTTTATTTCACTATTTCGCTGTATGATTGTGCGTTACGAATTATCCAATGAACGTTCAGCTTCGTGATCATCAAAATAATGATAATGATAATAACAATGATAATAATCATCATCAGAATAAGAATAATAATGGCAATACTACTACTACTACTACTACTGCTTCTACTAATGATGATGATGATGATGATGATGATGATGATGATGATAAAATAATAATAATAATAATAATAATAATAATAATAATAATAATAATAACAGTAATAACAGTAATAATAATAATCCTCATTATCATCACTATCATCATCACCATGATCGTCACTGTCACGGTCATCGTTGTCATCCAAGAGGTGTGTGTGTGTGTGCGTGGAAGCAGCATTTAGAAACACAGGACAGAAGGTGATGATGTGAAAGAATGTATGGCCTGACAGCAGCTGATGATCTGTGGCTATCATGATGGCTGAGGGCTATCGGAGTGGCGCTCTGTGTCAATGATTCCGTCACTGCCCTCCAGGCTCTGTCAAGATTTATATGTTCACGGCTCGCTCCTTCACTTTCTGCCTTGCATACTGAGAGACAGAGACAGAGACACAGAGAGAGAGAGAGAGAGAGGGGGGGGGGGGCGGGGCAGAGAGAGAGAGAGAGGTGTGGAGTGAGAGTGGGGAGAGAAAGGGAGAGAGAGAGGGGGGGGGGGAGGGAGAGAGATGGTGAAAGAGAGGGAAGGAGAGAGAGGGAGAGAGATAGAGAGATGGAGGGAGGGGGAGATAGAGAAGGAGGGAGAGAGAGGGGGATGGAGGTAGAGAGATAGAGAGACAGAGACATAATGTGTGTGTGTGTGTGTGTGTGTGTGTGTGTGTGAAAGAGAGAGAGAGCGAGAAAGAGAGAGGGAGAGAGATACCCTCGTTTGCAGACAGACATGGATTCTGTCAGAGACACACACAGAGACACAGACAGACAGACAGACGGACAGACACACACACACACACACACACACACACACACACACACACAAACACACACACACACACTTACAGAGACACTTACAGAGATACACACAGAGACACTTACAGAGACACTTACAGAAACACTTTCAGAGACACAGAGACACTTACAGAGACACTTACAGAGACACACACACAGACACTTACAGAGACACACACACAGACACACACAGAGACACTTACAGAAACACTTTCAGAGACACAGAGACACTTACAGAGACACACACACAGACACTTACAGAGACACACACAGAGACACACACAGAGACACTTACAGAGACACACACACAGACACTTACAGAGACACACACAGAGACACTTACAGAGACACACACACAGACACTTACAGAGACACACACAGAGACACACACAGAGACACTTACAGAGACACACACACAGACACTTACAGAGACACACACAGAGACACTTACAGAGACACACACACAGACACTTACAGAGACACACACACAGACACTTACAGAGACACACACAGAGACACACACAGACACTTACAGAGACACACACACAGACACTTACAGAGACACACACAGAGACACACACAGAGACACACACACAGACACTTACAGAGACACACACACAGACACTTACAGAGACACTTACAGAGACACACACAGAGACACTTACAGAGACACACACAGAGACACTTACAGAGACACACACAGAGACACACACACAGACACTTACAGAGACACACACACAGACACTTACAGAGACACACACAGACACACACAGAGACACACACACAGACACTTACAGAGACACACACAGAGACACACACAGAGACACACACACACAGACACACACAGAGACACACACACAGACACACACAGAGACACACACAGAGACACAAGCACGTAGTGGCACTGAAATGTACACGTTACCATTGGCTGGCATGTTTACTTACTTGTTTATTTACGTAATTACTTCCCTTTTACACACACACACACACACACACACACACACACAGAGAGAGAGAGAGAGAGAGAGAGTCCTGGAACCTAATACTGAAAAAGAATTTGCTTTACCATCTCTTTTCAGCAGCAGTCACAGCAGTCTTCAGATCAATCACACAACAATCGCCCATCGCTTCCATTGATTTCTTTGTTCTCCTTCAGGTCCCAGCGTGGAAACATTGACTTCTTTCTTTTGCTGAATGAAAAAAAAAAAAAAAAACGAAATCAATTTTCCAGCAGCCTGGAATTTGTGTTCGATTTGTGCCAGAAAGGTACCCAGGCGTGCAGTTTCTTCTGAACCATATCGTGTCTGGAATGTGGTCCACTCACTGTGAAGCGTGTGACGTTTGGAAATTCATTTATCTGGGAGTAAGGCTGGTGACTGAAAGTTGTCCTCAGTTCTGATAGAATTATTAATGCTAAAAACTAGAAAAGAAAAGATTCTGAGTGATATTACGTGCGCTGGCAAATGCTAATATTTGGTACGTTTTGGTGTGTGTGTGTGTGTGTGTGTGTGTGTGTGTGTGTGTGTGCGTGCGTGTGTGTGTGTGTGTGTGTGTGTGTGTGCGTGTGTGTGTGTGTGTGTGTGTGTGTGTGTGTGTGTGTGTGACCGTGATCGTCCATTCTTCTCCCTCCTGGGCGTAGCTTTGTTTGACCAGTGAGATGTGTACAGACAGGCAGCTTTACAGGCAGACCGCCTCAAACCTCAAGGCGAAACAGGATCCCCATGTATATGTTTAATACAGCCACACAAGACACAGCACCAACGGTAAAGAGTCATCTTTTCTTTGCTACACACACACACACACACACACACACACACACACACACACACACACACACACACACTGTTGGTACACAATCACCTGCTTGGTGTGACTCTAAGAGCAGGTAATCAGAACTGTTGGTACACAATCACCTGCTTGGTGTGACTCTAAGTGCAGGTAATCAGAACTGTTGGTACACAATCACCTGCTTGGTGTGACTCTAAGATCAGGTAATCAGAACTGTTGGTACACAATCACCTGCTTGGTGTCACTCTAAGTGCTGGTAATCAGAACTGTTGGAACACAATCACCTGCTTGGTGTTACTCTAAGAGCAGGTAGTCAGAACTGCTGATACACAATTACCTGCTTGGTGTCACACTAAGAGCAGGTAGTCAGAACTGCTGATACACAATTACCTGCTTGGTGTCACTCTAAGTGCTGGTAATCAGAACTGTTGGAACACAATCACCTGCTTGGTGTGACTCTAAGAGCAGGTAATCAGAACTGCTGATACACAATCACCTGCTTGGTGTCACTCTAAGAGCAGGTAATCAAACAGAAACAAGAACCCAGGAAAGAAGGGGAAACAAAAGAAAGAAGAACAAGATTCTTCGCCTTTGAAAGACTTCCGACCGGGGATTTCCCTGTCAAAAGAACAACACCCCCGAACGCCGGATACGAGCTGGCCACCTCGCTCCCACAAGGGAAGATCAATTGGAGCCCATAACGAGTTTCCGGCAGAAAGACGGAAGCTCTCAGATATATTTCTTTAGAAAGATGGAAATTGTCAGGTATCCCGGCGAAAAGACGGAAGCTTCCATGCATCCCTTGTTGCCAGTGTCCTTCGCGGTGCTTTGTGTGACGTCAGATGGTGTAGCAGTTTCTTTCAGACAGGAACTGTAAGGCAGAAATGTGAGTCGACAAATATCCTGCTTCCAAGGGGGTGCTTTGAAGAGAATTGAATTCAGCATGTGACGATGATCTCGATCTCTCTCTCTCTCTCTCTCTCTCTCTCTCTCTCTCTCTCTCTCTCTGTGTGTGTGTGTGTGTGTGTGTGTGTGTGTGTGTGTGTGTGTGTGTGTGTGTGTGTGTTATTTAATCCAAAGTAGTGTTTCGTTTTGGGTGATAGCGTCAGATTTACTTGCAGAGCAAAGTTCCCATTATTCTAATTAGTGGAACTGTTCGACCCTAACATGTAATATGTCGTCTTGATTACATTACGAAACCTTAATTTAATGAGAAACAGTGAGAGACAGTGTGAGTGTGAGTGTGTGTGTGAGTGAGTGGGTAGGGGAATGAGGTGGGGGAATTATAATGGGCGTTTGTGTGCATGCATGGATGTATGTAGGGAGAGGGTGGGGGAGACACGTATGTGAGTATGTGTGTGCGTTAGAATATTTTTTGAGATAATGATATTAATGAAATTTGGTAAATTGATTTGTTAAATATGTTCTTTTTAAATCATACCTTTTTTTCCCCTCAAATCAGAATTTCCTTGTGTTGCTCAGTTAATATTTTATTCAAATGGTTGCGAAAATGTCAGTACAACAAACAGTTAATCTGACAATAAATGGTTTCAGTCAGTTTCAGTGTTTTAATGACAACTCAAAGTCAAGTCATTTAAAAAGAGAGAGTTCTTTTGTTATACAACCTCCCCCACATCACATGACACGGGCAGAATGACATTGTCATTAATTTTAAAGGTTCCAGTTCTCACTCTCTCTCTCTCTGTGTGTCTGTCTCTTTCTCTCTTTCTGTCTCTGTCTCTCTCTCTGTCTTGTGCTCACTCTCACTCTGTCCTTCCACATACCCACCTGCCTATCAACCTACTTACCCATAGTTGTATGTTTCTGTTTATAACTACATGTCTCACTCTCTCCCACCCCTTTTTTTCTCCATTCTTCGTCTCTCGCGCGCATGTGCATACAGGCATGAACACACACACACACACACACACACACACACACACACACACACACACACACACACACACACACACACACACACACACTTGCGTGCGGGATTCAGGGAGAGAGAGAGAGATTATGGCGAAGTCATTAATTGTGCTTGTACATTGCAGAAACCATGACACACAAATCAGCTACAATTTCAGTTTTGAGTTGTCATGGCAACTAATCTTCTCCATAAGCGTTACATCATATCTGCTTAAAAAAAAAAAGGCAGCATATACATGCCCTTCACATTAACGTAACACTCTGCTCAGGTCTTGAGAGCAGACCCTAGACTTGTGGATAAAAAACAAACACAGTAACATGAAATACTGTAGAATCGAGGGAAAGATGAAAAACGTTTTCCATCTGGCTGAACAGATACAGGTAGACCATTACCCACACCGTCCTGTATCCACACACACACACACACACACACACACACACACACACACACACACACAGAGAGAGAGAGAGAGAGAGAGAGAGAGAGAGAGAGAGAGATTCAAAAACTTTATTACTCAAGGATAAAGATTTTAGGCATCGCCCAGTCTTCCAATCTGTCCTTGTGACAACAATAACAATAACAACATTAACGACACAAGAATAACGACACAACAGTAATAATTTGTGTTAACACTGCTACATCTACTGCCACTACAACAAAGAATGATCACCATCATCATCATAAACATCGTAAAAAACAAAAAAAACAAAAAAAACAAAAACGAACGCATTCACACATTCATATCCATACAAATGCACGCACTCTCTCCACCCAACATACACACACACACACACACACACACACACACACACACACACACACAGTGAGTGAGAGAGAGAGAGAGAGAGAGAGAGAGAGAGAGAGAGAGAGAGAGAGAGAGAGAGGCAGACCATAACCTGTTCCATACAGCCTCCATTAGAGCTAGGAAAGAAAGGTGGTAAATCCGGAATCATAAAACCGGAACGGTGGGAAATAATGTATCGATCTATGCAGCCGTGCGATAAGCCTCCAGAACATGCTGTTTTGTTGTCGCTACAGTCAGGCCGTCTGTGCATTGCCAAATCATCGGTGTACCTGGTACAATTTCTTTCTTTCTTTTTATTTATTATTATTATTATTATTAATTTATTTTTATTCTTAAAGGCATTTGTCGTGAACACATTATGTCTTATGTTACATGTAAAAGTGAACGGAATACCACATAACACCACTTTTTTTTCTTTCTTTTTTTTTTGTTTTTTGGAAAACGAAAACAACTGTTCTTTTCTTTTATTTATATGTTTTTGTTGTTGTTGTTGTTGTTTCAGAAAGGTAAAATGTCTTCTGACAACAAAGGGTGAAGACTGGGTGTGGTAAAGGGAGGTCCTCCATGGATAAATTCTGTCCTGCATGTACTTGCAAACAGTAATGTATGTATATATATATATATATATGAGTGTGTGAATAGATAGATAGATCTGTACAATAGACACGGTTCAACGACAGACAAGTGTACAGGCAGAAAGTAGAACATCAGTCACCGGTAAATGACAGACATGTGCACAAGTAGAAATTCGAAGTGAAAATCATTATGCAGTCACGGTTAATGGAAAGAGTACAAGTAGAAATTCGAAGTGAAAATCATTATGCAGTCACGGTTAATGGAAAGACAAGTGTACAAGTAGAAATTCGAAGTGAAAATCATTATGCAGTCACGGTTAATGGAAAGACAAGTGTACAAGTAGAAATTCGAAGTGAAGAAGTGAAAATCATTATGAAGTCACGGTTAGTGGAAAGACAAGTGTACAAGTAGAAATCAGAAGTGAAAATCATTATGCAGTCACGGTTAATGGAAAGACAAGTGTACAAGTAGAAATAAGAAGTGAAAATCATTATGCAGTCATGGTTAATGGAAAGACAAGTGTACAAGTAGAAATAAGAAGTGAAAATCATTACGCAGTCACGGATAAGGGAAAGAGAAGCGTACAAGTAGAAATTCGAAGCGAAAATCATTATGCAGTCACGGTTAGTGGAAAGAGAAGTGTGCAAGTAGAAATTCGAAGTGAAAATCATTATGCAGTCACGGTTAATGGAAAGAGAAGTGTACAAATTAGAAGTGAACATAGTTATCCACCCGGATCTCCGTCCCACTAAACCGGAACTTCCGCCGTTGGCCTTGCATCGACAGGGGCTCGGGCCATCTTTTTCGTGCCGCCAACAGGTCGTCAGGGCTTGATCCTGCTACACCCTGCTGCCGTATAGTTAGCTGCCAGCTGAAGAGAATAAACGAGTTAACTCTCTCCATACGAACGGCGAAAGAGACGACGTTAACAGCGTTTCACCCCAATTACCATCATCAAAATATTGCAAGCGAAGGCTCTTATACTGAAGACGTGAATGTTGACAAAGAATACCACAATTCTGACGACGGAAGCTAAAGGTTGGGTCATTCAGACACCCACTGGACATCCGAGGGGTCTGTGTAGAGGAGAAGAGAGGACTGGCCGTACTGAGTGAGTTAATGATATGAATACTTATATAGCGTCTATCCTCGGTCGGAGACCAGGCTCTGAGCACTTTACAAACACGGTGTCATTTGCACAACAGGCTGTCTACCTGGGTAGAGTCGACTGACAGCTGCCACTGGGCGCTCATCATTCGTTTTCTGTGTCATTCAATCAGGTTTCAGTAACGCACACATATACAGACATGCACTGCTCTACGTGTGTGACCATTTTGTTTATTTACCCCACCATGTTGGCAGCCATACTCCATAACCCACCGAGCGCTGACATGGATTACAGGATCTTTGATGTGCAGTGTTTGATCTTGTTCGTATGTATACACACGAAGGGGGTTCAGGCACTAGCAAGTCTGTATAAATGGTGACCTGGGAGATCGAACAAATCTCCACCATTTACCCACCAGGCTTGTTACGGAGATTCGAACTCGGGACCCTCAGATTGAAAGTCCAACGCTTTGATCACTCGGCTATTGGCCCTGTCTTATTACTTTTCGTTCAGAAGGCACCTCTGACACAGAAGGTTATTATACACACCTCTTAAAGATACACGAGCATTCAACACACGTAGAAGAGAAGATTTTATTTGGGGGATGGGGTGGGGCGTGGGTGGTGGAGGGACAGAGAATAATTATCATTGAAGAGAACGGAACGGCTGAAAAACCAGACTCTTTCTAAACCAACCTCTTCTCCCCAACACACACACACACACACACACACACACACACACACACACACACACGCACGCACGCACGCACGCGCGCGCGCGCACGCACAAACGCACAACGCACACACACACACACACACACACACACACACACGCACAGACTCAGAGGCAGCAAATACACATGCTTTCCATCACTTTCTGAGCGAGAAGCCAATTTCTGTTGTTTTTTTCCCTTTTGACACCTGTGTGTTCCTTATCATTTGAATACTCTACCGATTTTTTTCGGCTTTGCATTACAAGAAATACCTGTTGTTTTGTGATTCAAAGATACAGAGCGTACATGAAAATAAATTATAAGATCAACGTGGAATTATTTTGAAACTAAACATGTTCATTTCCATTTGCCAATGGTTGCCGAAAGCGATAGTTTGCAGAGAAAGGTTTGCATGGCGTCAGAGATGCGAGAGATGGCTATCTGAGCTTGGGGCCATGATGATTATGTCAACCACCTCTCAGTCTCCGTCTCTGCCTCTCTCTGTCTCTCTGTCTCTGTGTCTCTGTCTCTGTTTGTCTCTGTCTCTGTGTCTCTGTGTCTCTGTTTGTCTCTGTCTCTCTGTCTGTCTGTCTCTCTCTCACTTACCACTTGGTAATAAGCAGAAATAAAACGACGTTCATTTCGTTCTAAGCTGCCCTACTCTGATTAATCTTAAGACAAAGCATATACCAGTCTGTCTGTCTGTCTGTCTGTCTGTCTGTTTGTCTCCCCTTTCTCTCTCTCTCTCTCTCTCTCTCTCTCTGAGATAATGAGAGAGAGAGAGAGAGAGAGCTTGCAAGTCACATGCGCATTGATATATTACTCACACTATTTGATTCATTATGTAATATTTTTGTTAGTGGCCCACTCCTTTGTTATGGGCCGGAGGCCTAACAAATAAACCATTGTCTTGTCTTGTCTTGTCTCTCTCTCTCTCACTTACCACTTGGTAATATGCAGAAATAAAACGACGTTCATTTCGTCCTAAGCTGTCCTACTCTAGCATATACCATGCACATTTTATAAATTCCCCATTCTGGTTAGGTCAGCGTTACTCTTGGCGTTAACAGGCCATGCGGAATTTGTCAATCTGCAAGCTGAAAACATCCAGATTTCAATGGAATGGTACGACAGCGAATCGTTTGCAACCCTTCTTTGGGAATGAATGCCTATATTTGATTACGTAACCGTATCTGCTTCTGTCTCAGTCATCCACTGTCTGTCCATCTGTCTGTCTGTCTGTCTGTCTCCCTCTCTCTCTTTCTCCTTCACGCACACAGACACACACACAGACACAGACACACACACACACACAGACACACAGACACACGCACACACACACACACACACACACACACACACACACACACACACACACACACACATACACTTTGCCGTATCGTTCACAGCACAGCTGTCCATATCCAAATCACTGAGGACGATCAGTAAAGGGTGGCTGTCATTGGGATATCAGTCCTTTTGCCCCATCCATCACATGGACCACTGCCTGCAGCTTTAACCCCCTCGCTGCTCAGCCTTGCTGAAATGAGATTAACAAGGCCTGGCCTTGAAATGAAGTCACGACTTTTTGTTCACTCTGCAATGGTGACCGTGATTTGACAGAACACATACATCCCAAAGAAGTTTAGACACAGAGTGGTGACTGGCATCCTGACCTGTGAGCTCTGTCTGATCTCACTGAGGTGGCAGCCCTTCAATGACATCCTGACCTGTGAGCTCTGTCTGATCTCACTGAGGTGACAGCCCTTCACTGACATCCTGACCTGTGAGCTCTGTCTGATCTCACTGAGGTGACAGCCCTTCAATGACATCCTGACCTGTGAGCTCTGTCTGATCTCACTGAGGTGACAGCCCTTCAATGACATCCTGACCTGTGAGCTCTGTCTGATCTCACTGAGGTGACAGCCCTTCAATGACATCCTGACCTGTCAGCTCTGTCTTATCTCATTGAGGTGACAGCCCTTCAGTGACATCCTGACCTGTGAGCTCTGTCAGATCTCACTCAAGTGACAGCCCTTCAATGACATCCTGACCTGTGAGCTCTGTCTTATCTCATTCAGGTGACAGCCCTTCAGTGACATCCTGACCTGTGAGCTCTGTCTTATTTCATTGAGGTGACAGCCCTTCACTGACATCCTGACCTGTGAGCTCTGTCTTATCTCATTGAGGTGACAGCCCTTCACTGACACCCTGATCTGTGAGCTCTGTCAGATCTCATTCAAGTGACAGCCCTTCAATGACATACTGACCTGTCAGCTCTGTCTTATCTCATTGAGGTGACAGCCCATTACTGACACCCTGACCTGTAAGCCCTGTTTGATATCAGTGAGGTAACAGCCCATCACTGACATCCTGACCTGTAAGTTCTGTCTGATCTCAGTGAGATGACAACCCTTCACTGACATCCTGACCTGTAAGCTCTGTCTGAACTCAGTGAGATGACATCTCTTCACTGACATCCTGACCTGTACGCTGTGTCTTATCACAGTAAGGTGACAGCCCTTCACTAACATCCTGACCTGTGAGCTGTGTCTGATCTCAGTCAGGTGACAGCCCTTCACTGACACCCTGACCTGTAAGCTGTGTCTGATCTCAGTGAGGTGACAGCCCTTCACTGACACCCTGACCTGTAAGCTGTGTCTGATCTCAGTGAGGTGACAGCCCTTCAGTGACATCATGACCTGTCAGCTCTGTCTGATCTCAGTCAGGTGACAGCCCTTCACTGACACCCTGACCTGTAAGCTGTGTCTGATCTCAGTCAGTTGACAGACCTTCACTGACATCCTGACCTGAAAGCTCTGTCTGATCTCAGTCAGGTGACAGCCCTTCACTGACAAGTCTTGTCAGTAGCAGTGAAGGGTTAAAACGTGTTTATCAAAGTTAAAGCAAACATCATTAATGTTTGACCTATTTCGCGCTGATCATTGTGCAAATCTGATTTATTTGGATATTTTTTCTAAACTACAGTTTTATCGTTTTCGTCAGAAAAGAGCAAAATTTGTTCAGGATTTCTGCTGATTCCCCCCCCCCCTCTCTCTCTCTCTCTCTCTCTGTGTGTGTGTGTGTGTGTGTGTGTGTGTCTGTGTTTATGTGCGTGCGTACAAACCTGAGTGTGTGTGTAAGTCAGTGTGCTTCATGTCATTTAAACTTAAACGTTTCGTGGAAATAAAGGATATATCGAACGAAAGAAATAAAGGACATATTCAACGAAAGAAATAAAGGATATACCAAAG
>NC_134876.1:97060485-97062985 GCF_041734735.1 Babylonia areolata | reverse complement strand
TTGGATATCGTCATGTTTAAAACGATATACGTTATCCACTCGTCCCATTGCAAGGCACCGCTGAACCTTCTGGCAACAAGAGGAGGTGCCCTCACCTTTATCCAGGAAAGTGGCACAATGGTTAAGCCGCTGCTAACACAGAGTCCGTGAGAGTCAGGGTTCGAATCTCACTCTCGTCCTTTCTTTCAAAATTTACTGGAAAATCAGACTTTGCGTCTAGTCATTCGGATGAGATGATAAATGAGATCCCGTGTGTTGTACGCACTGGGCGCACTGAATAAGAACCCATGGCAACGAAAGTGTTGTCTTCTGGCAAAATTATGTCGAAGAAATCCACTCTGATGGGGTACACAAATATAATTTTATTATATGCATGTACTCAAGGCCTGACTAAGCGCGTTGTTGGGTTATGCTGCTGGTCAGGCATCTGCCCAGAAGATGTGATGTAGCGTATATGGACTTGTCCGAACGCATGGACGCTTCCTTTAGACACTGATACAGAAACAGAAACCAAATTTCTTGATCCACTGGGCAGCCATTGTGTGTGTCAGTGGAAGCTGACTGAACAAGGAGTCAATGCTGACTGAACAAGGAGTCAATGCTGACTGAACAAGGAGTCAATGCTGACTGAACAAGGAGTCAGTGTTGACTGAACAAGGAGTCAATGCTGACTGAACAAGGAGTCAGTGTTGACTGAACAAGGAGTCAATGCTGACTGAACAAGGAGTCAATGTTGACTGAACAAGGAGTCAGTGTTGACTGAACAAGGAGTCAATGCTGACTGAACAAGGAGTCAATGCTGACTGAACAAGGAGTCAATGCTGACTCAATGCTGACTGAACCAGGAGTCAATGTTGACTGAACAAGGAGTCAATGTTGACTGAACAAGGAGTCAGTGTTGACTGAACAAGGAGTCAATGCTGACTGAACAAGGAGTCAATGCTGTCTGAACAAGGAGTCAATGCTGACTCAATGCTGACTGAACCAGGAGTCAATGTTGACTGAACAAGGAGTCAATGTTGACTGAACCAGGAGTCAATGCTGACCGAACAAGGAGTCAATGTTGACTGAACCAGGAGTCAATGCTGACTGAACAAGGAGTCAATGCTGACTAAACAAGGAGTCAATGCTGACTGAACAAGGAGTCAGTGTTGACTGAACAAGGTGTCATTGCTGACTGAACAAGGAGTCAATGTTGACCGAACAAGGAGTCAATGCTGACCGAACAAGGAGTCAATGCTGACTGAACAAGGAGTCAATGCTGACTGAACAAGGAGTCAATGCTGACTGAACAAGGAGTCAGTGCTGACTGAACAAGGAGTCAATGTTGACCGAACAAGGAGTCAATGCTGACCGAACAAGGAGTCAGTGTTGACTGAACAAGGAGTCAATGCTGACTGAACAAGGAGTCAATGTTGACCGAACAAGGAGTCAATGCTGACCGAACAAGGAGTCAGTGTTGACTGAACAAGGAGTCAGTGCTGACTGAACAAGGAGTCAATGTTGACCGAACAAGGAGTCAATGCTGACCGAACAAGGAGTCAGTGTTGACTGAACAAGGAGTCAGTGCTGACAAGGAGTCAATGCTGACTGAACAATGCTGACTGAACAAGGAGTCAATGCTGACTGAACAAGGAGTCAATGCTGACTGAACAAGGAGTCAATGCTGACTGAACAGGGAGTCAATGCTGACTCAACAAGGAGTCAATGTTGACTGATATCCCACTTCCCTCCTCTGTTTTCATTTCAACACCTCCACACCCCCTACTCCTCCCCCGTGCCCCCCACCCCCTCCCGGCCATTCCCCCCCCCCCCCCACCCCCGGTCGTTTCAATTTCAGAGGACATATACCATTACTGCTGCTCGCTTATGGCTGCATAGTCAGTAGTTAATTTAGAAAGTGGAACTTTGGGTGGAACATGTGGATATTTTTACTTGTCCCCACAAAATACAAGTGCGTTCAAGCGTGTCTGCGTGTTCATGCGAAAGGGTGAGGAAGTATCAGTGTGTGTGTGTGTGTGTGTGTGTGTGTGTGTCTGTGTGTGTGTGTGTGTGTGTGTGTGTGTGTGTGTGTGTGTGTGCTGGTTCGTGCTCGCGCTCGCGCGCATATTGACATTGACTGTGTGGTTTTGTGCTTTCGAGGCGTTGCCGGCGCTTTGGGTTTATGCGAAAGTCCGGCATCTGTTTTTTTTTTTTTTCCTTTCTTTCTTTAGTCATGTGGTGCAGCATTTTTGCGGACATCCCGCACGCTTTGACAACTCCTCGAAATAGTGGAAACTTTTACCATGGGACAGATCGGTGGAATAGCTGTGACAGTTTGGGATTGGCTGTGTGTTTTTTGTTGTGTGTTTGTTTATTTGTTGTTGCTGTTTCTTAATCGTGGGGGTTTACTGAAGTTCTGTTCTTAGAAATAACAAAACGGAAGTCCTCTATACTTGAGCACGCGACCCTGCTGTCATGGGGAAAAATCACTTGGTGGGCTGATTGCGGTATCTGTGGG
>NC_134876.1:97017985-97055485 GCF_041734735.1 Babylonia areolata | reverse complement strand
CCTCAACATGTCTGTCTCTTCTGTCCCCACCCCCCAACCTGTCTGTCTCTTCTGTCCCCACCCCTCATCATGTCTGTCTCTTCTGTCCCCACCCCTCAACCTGTCTGTCTCTTCTGTCCACACCCCTCAACCTGTCTGTCTCTTCTGTCCCCACCCCTCAACCTGTCTGTCTGTCTCTTCTGTCCCCACCCCTCAACCTGTCTGTCTCTTCTGTCCCCACCCCCTCAACCTGTCTGTCTGTCTCTTCTGTCCCCACCCCCCAACCTGTCTGTCTCTTCTGTCCCCACCCCTCAACCTGTCTGTCTCTTCTGTCCCCACCCCTCAACCTGTCTGTCTCTTCTGTCCCCACCCCTCAACATGTCTGTCTCTTCTGTCCCCACCCCTCAACTTGTCTGTCTCTTCTGTCCCCACCCCCCAACCTGTCTGTCTCTTCTGTCCCCACCCCTCAACCTGTCTGCCTCTTCTGTCCCCACCCCTCAACCTGTCTGTCTCTTCTGTCCACACCCCTCAACCTGTCTCTCTTCTGTCCACACCCCTAAACCTGTCTGTTCTGTGCACACCCCTCAACCTGTCTGTCTCTTCTGTCCCCACCCCTCAACCTGTCTGTCTCTTCTGTCCCCACCCCTCAACCTGTCTGTCTCTTCTGTCCCCACCCCTCAACCTGTCTGTCTCTTCTGTCCCCACCCCTCAACCTGTCTCTCTTCTGTCCCCACCCCTCAACCTGTCTGTCTCTTCTGTCCCCACCCCTCAACCTGTCTGTCTCTTCTGTCCCCACCCCTCAACCTGTCTGTCTCTTCTGTCCCCACCCCTCAACTGTTTGTGCTTTCTCCCCCCTCACCCATCCTTTTTCTCATCACCTCCCTCCCTCAACCCTTACCCCTCTCTCCTCCCATCTCTTTCCCGCTTTATATCTTCTCTCTCACCCCCTCTCTTTCCCTCTGTCTTCTCTCTGTCTCTCTCACCCCCTCTCTTTCCCTCTGTCTTCTCTCTGTCTCTCTCACCCCCTCTCTTTCCCTCTATCTTCTCTCTGTCTCTCTTACCCCTCTCTTTCCCTCTATCTTCTCTCTGTCTCTCTCCCTCTCTTTCCCTCCCTCTTCTCTCTGTCTCTCTCACCCCTCTCTTTCCCTCCTTCTCTCTGTCTCTCTCCCCCCTCCTCCCCTTCTTCTCTCTGTCTCCCTCCCTCTCTTTCCCTCCCTCTTCTTCTGTCTTCTCTCACCCCCCTCTTTCCCTTATCTTCTCTCTCTTCCCCCCCTCTTACTTCTATCTCTCTCTCTTCCCCCCCCTTCAACATGCTCTTCTCTTCTTCACCACCTCTCTTTCCTCACTTCTGTCTTCTCTTCTCCCACCCCTCATCTTCCTCTATCTTCTTCCCACCCCCTCTCTTCCTGCCTCTTCTTCTGTCTCTCTCACCCCTCTCTTCCTCTGTCTCTCTCTCTCTCCCCTGCTTCCCTCTATCTTCTCTCTGTCTTCTCCTTCTGTTCCACCTCACTTCTGCCTCTTCTTCACACCCTCTTTCCTCTCTTCTCTCTGTCCCTCTCCCTCTCTTTCCCTCATCTTCTTCCCTCACTCCCTGCTTTACCCTTCTGTCTCTCTGTCTCCCCCCTCTTCACCTTCTTCTCTCTGTCCCCACCCCTCATCTTCTGTCTTCTCTCTGTCTCTCTCACCCCCACTCTTTCTCTATCTTCTCTCTGTCCTCCACGCTTCTGACGATTGGTCTTACAGACTATAAACTGAATGTTCATCTTTGCTGTCACACCGTTTTGAACAAACCTTGAGTCACAGTTTCTTACCGCGAATTAGGCTATCCACTTTCTATAATGTGCAACAGGTCATCAATACTGTTAAGGTTGCTGAATATGATGTGCAACGATTCCCCAACAGGCATATTTGTTTTTTAACTTAGACGAGGAAAAATCTGGGTGTCTTTAGTGAACACACCTTCATTAGACTTGGTTGGTATGTCTGGTTGCACAGCTGGTTGACAACATTTTGTCTTATTTAGCAGATGAAAGATACTTCATCAGAAGGACGAGTCGTATGTCTAAGATTCACAACCTCAGACTGTTAAAACTGTTTTCTGTGAGCAATATCTTTGAAATGTGGATAAAAGTGTTTTCCAGGACGTCTAGTAAATTCGGCTTGGTTTTCTGTCCCACCTAACATGGTCATGTTTTTAGAACACATTCAACTGTATTCAATTCCTGTAAACGTAACTGTAATCGAATGAACTCATTTGTCATAACAACTTCTGTCCTTTCTGCCCGGCAAACATCTGAACCTGAGGTCATCGTATTTCACTTGATGCAAATGGTCTGTTTCAGTTTCGTCACACCTATGCGTTTGTATTCTTTATGTCCCCGAAGTACGAACAGGAATTCTGTGACATGGAGTTGAATTAATCTGTCCCAACACGATAGCACTTTTGTTCTACAGGTAGTAGTACCTATTTTACATTTGTTCGTGTTGTGTCACCTTTGTACTGTTGACCTCTTTCTAGGGGCCGGGCCTGGAATTAAGTTTTGTTCGTGTCTTTTCTGTTCACCCCCCACTTCACCTGTCTTCTCTTCTGTCCCCTACCCCCACCTTCCTTCTCTTCTTCCCCCCCCTCCATCTCTTCTATCCTCATCCTTCATCCTATTTGTCTTCTGTCCCCACCCCTACCTTCCTCCCTTTTCTCCCCCCCCCACTTCTTCTCTCCTCCTCCGCCCCTCTCTCCAACCTTCCTCCCCTTCCGTACCTCACCCTCAAGAGTGGTGTTTGGGTAAGTGCGACGAATGTAATGATACTACTATATGCTACGTCCCATTTCTAAATTACTTTCTGTTATAATTACCGTGTAATATCTAATTGCTGTTTCTACCCCAATATGTGAATGCTCTTTATTGAGACTTGTTATTACTCCTCACTGTTTTCATTTCCACCGCTCATACCTGCTGGTTGTCTCTTCTGTCCCACCCCTCAACCTGTCTGTCTCTTCTGTCCCACCCCCTCAACATGTCTGTCTCTTCTGTCCCCACCCCTCAACCTGTCTGTCTCTTCTGTCCCCACCCCTCAACCTGTCTGTCTGTCTCTTCTGTCCCCACCCCTCAACCTGTCTGTCTCTTCTGTCCCCACCCCTCAACCTGTCTGTCTCTTCTGTCCCCACCCCTCAACCTGTCTGTCTCTTCTGTCCACACACCTCAACCTGTCTGTCTCTTCTGTCCCCACCCCTCAACCTGTCTGTCTCTTCTGTCCCCACCCCTCAACCTGTCTGTCTGTCTCTTCTGTCCCCACCCCTCAACCTGTCTGTCTGTCTCTTCTGTCCCCACCCCTCAACCTGTCTGTCTGTCTCTTCTGTCCCCACCCCCTCAACCTGTCTGTCTCTTCTGTCCCCACCCCTCAACCTGTCTGTCTGTCTCTTCTGTCCCCACCCCTCAACCTGTCTGTCTGTCTCTTCTGTCCCCACCCCTCAACCTGTCTGTCTGTCTCTTCTGTCCCCACCCCTCAACCTGTCTGTCTCTTCTGTCCCCACCCCCCAACCTGTCTGTCTCTTCTGTCCCCACCCCCTCAACCTGTCTGTCTCTTCTGTCCCCACCCCTCAACCTGTCTGTCTCTTCTGTCCCCACCCCCCAACCTGTCTGTCTCTTCTGTCCCCACCCCTCAACCTGTCTGCCTCTTCTGTCCCCACCCCCTCAACCTGTCTGTCTCTTCTGTCCCCACCCCTCAACCTGTCTGTCTCTTCTGTCCCCACCCCTCAACCTGTCTGTCTCTTCTGTCCCCACCCCCTCAACCTGTCTGTCTCTTCTGTCCCCACCCCTCAACCTGTCTGTCTGCCTCTTCTGTCCCCACCCCCTCAACCTGTCTGTCTCTTCTGTCCCCACCCCTCAACCTGTCTGTCTCTTCTGTCCCCACCCCTCAACCTGTCTGTCTCTTCTGTCCCCACCCCTCAACCTGTCTCTTCTGTCCACACCCCTCAACCTGTCTGTCTCTCTGTCCCCACCCCTCAACATCTCTGTCTCTTCTGTCCACACCCCTCAACCTGTCTCTCTTCTGTCCACACCCCTAAACCTGTCTGTTCTGTGCACACCCCTCAACCTGTCTGCCTCTTCTGTCCACACCCCTCAACCTGTCTGCCTCTTCTGTCCACACCCCTCAACATGTCTGTCTCTTCTGTCCACACCACTCAACCTGTCTGTCTCTTCTGTCCCCACCCCTCAACCTGTCTGTCTCTTCTGTCCCCACCCCTCAACCTGTCTGTCTCTTCTGTCCACACCCCTCAACCTGTCTGTCTCTTCTGTCCGCATCCCCCAACCTGTCTGTCTCTTCTGTCCACACCCCTCAACCTGTCTCTTCTGTCCCCACCCCTCAACCTGTTTCTGCTGTCTCCCCCTCACCCCTCCTTTTTCTCATCACCTCCCTCCCTCAACCCCTTACCCCTCTCTCCTCCCATCTCTTTCCCGCTTTATATCTTCTCTCTCACCCCCTCTCTTTCCCTCTGTCTTCTCTCTGTCTCTCTCACCCCCTCTCTTTCCCTCTGTCTTCTCTCTGTCTCTCTCACCCCCTCTCTTTCCCTCTATCTTCTCTCTGTCTCTCTCACCCCCTCTCTTTCCCTCTGTCTTCTCTCTGTCTCTCTCACCCCCTCTCTTTCCCTCTATCTTCTCTGTCTCTCTCACTCCCTCTCTCTCCCTCTATCTTCTCTCTGTCTCTCTCACCCCTCTCTTTCCTTCTATCTTCTCTCTGTCTCTCTCACTCCCTCTCTTTCCCTCTATCTTCTCTCTGTCTCTCTCAATCCCTCTCTTTCCCTCTATCTTCTCTCTCTCTCTCTCACCCCCTCTCTTTCCCTCTGTCTTCTCTCTGTCTCTCTCCCTCTCTTTCCCTCTATCTTCTCTCTGTCTCTCTCACCCCCTCTCTTTCCCTCTATCTTCTCTCTCTCTCTCTCTCACCCCCTCTCTTTCCCTCTATCTTCTCTCTGTCTCTCTCACCCCCTCTCTTTCCCTCTATCTTCTCTCTGTCTCTCTCACTCCCTCTCTTTCCCTCTATCTTCTCTCTGTCTCTCTCACCCCCTCTCTTTCCCTCTATCTTCTCTCTGTCTCTCTCCCTCTCTTTCCCTCTATCTTCTCTGTCTCTCTCACCCCCTCTCTTTCCCTCTATCTTCTCTCTGTCTCTCTCACCCCCTCTCTTTCCCTCTATCTTCTCTCTGTCTCTCTCACGCCCTCTCTTTCCCTCTATCTTCTCTCTGTCTCTCTCACCCCCTCTCTTTCCCTCTATCTTCTCTCTGTCTCTCTCCCTCTCTTTCCCTCTATCTTCTCTCTGTCTCTCTCCCTCTCTTTCCCTCTATCTTCTCTCTGTCTCTCTCACCCCCTCTCTTTCCCTCTATCTTCTCTCTGTCTCTCTCCCTCTCTTTCCCTCTATCTTCTCTCTGTCTCTCTCACCCCCTCTCTTTCCCTCTATCTTCTCTCTGTCTCTCTCACCCCCTCTCTTTCCCTCTATCTTCTCTCTGTCTCTCTCACGCTTCTGAGATGTGGGGTCTTAACAGACTTGATAATATTGAGAAAGTTCATTCCTTTGCATGTAAACGTTTTTTGAACATAACACTTAGAGTACCAAACAAGTTTGCATACGGCGAATTAGGACGTTATCCACTATATATAAATAGTGCAACAAGGTGTATCAAGTACTGGTTAAGGTTGCTGAATATGAATGTGCAACGATTACCCAGACAGGCATATTTGATGTTGTTTAACTTAGACGAAAGGGGAAAAAAATGCTGGGTGTCTTTAGTAAAAAAATACTTTATTTAGACTTGGGTTTGGATATGTCTGGTTGCAACAAGGCGTTGGTTGTGAGCAAACATTTTTGTCATTATTTAAGCAAAGAATGAAAGATATATTTATGCAGGAATGGGACGAGTCAGTAATGTCTAAAGATATATATCATAACTACAGACTGTTTAAAACTGGTTTTCAGTGTGAGCAATATTTTGAATATGTGGATAAAAAGTGTTTTAGGGACTGTTTAGTAAAATTACGGCTTGGTTTGCTCCCAATAAATGGATCATTTTTTTAGAAGAACATTCAAATGTAATTCAAATTACGCATGTAAACGTTGTAATGTAATCGAAGATGAAAACCATTTTATAAACAATTGTGTCCTTTACAATGACCTGCGGCAAAAACATCTGAACTCTGAAGGTCAATCGTATGTTCACTTGATGAAGAATGGTTCTGTTTACAGTATTCGTAAACTATGCGTTTATATATTTAATGCCCTGAAGATACGACAGGAATTCTGTGACAACAATGATGAAAGTTAGAATTAATTTACAATGCACGAGAAGCACTTTTGTTCTACAGGTTAAGTTAGTACGTATTTTACATTTTGTTGTGGTTGAGTGATCACCATATTGTGTACTTTTGACCTCTTTCTAGGGGCCGGAGGCCTGGAGATTAAAGTTTTGTTCGTGTTCTTGTTCTTGTTCACCCCCTCACTTTCCCTCTATCTTCTCTCTGTCTTTCCTACCCCCTCTCTCTCACCTCCTCTCTTCCCCCCCCCCCTCCTCTCTTCTATCTCTCTTCTCTATTTGTCTCTGTCCCCCCTCTCTCTCCTCCCATATTTCTCCCCCCCCCTCTCTCTCCCCTCCCTCCGCCCCTCTCTCCCCTCCTTCCCCCCTTCCCGTACTCACTGCCTCCAAGAGTAGGTGTGTGGGATGAAAAGTGGGAGAATAGTAATAATACTAACTAATAATGCTAACGTCCATATTCTAAATATATTTCTGTTTAATAATTACGATGTAATAATTAATTGCAATGTTTTTTAAAAGCGAATATGTGAAATGCTTTTATTTGAGAACATATGTTTATTACTCTTGTTTAATCAAGTTATCCGCGTGTGTGGGGTGGGTGGTGGGGTGGGGGTGGGGGTGCGGGTGTGTGCTGATTATCTGGTTGTGGTTTTCCGCAATTCATCTTTATTCTTATCTTATCTGTCTATTATAATCAATGTGCAGTATAGTAGGCTATGTTTATAATTATATTCAAATAATGATTCTTAATTCTTTCTGTTTTTACATTAAGAACACTAGTTATTACCTGCAGTGTGTGGATGTATGTATGAAACGATGTATGTGATTTTTTTTTTTTTTTTTTTACATT
Organism: Babylonia areolata; assembly: GCF_041734735.1. Lineage (NCBI taxonomy): Eukaryota > Metazoa > Mollusca > Gastropoda > Neogastropoda > Buccinidae > Babylonia > Babylonia areolata. The sequence continues at coordinate 97,048,355 of NC_134876.1, read as the reverse complement.
TGTATCTTCGTAATATTTGTAGGGGCTGTTGTTGGCTTTTACAGTTTATGGTCCCCATGTTGTTTACTTGTCTATGTTGTGATAATGCACCTGACCAAATTTCTCCAGTTGGAGATAATAAAGTTATTCTTATCTTATCTTATCTTATCTTACAATGATGATAAAAAATATATTGCAATACTACATCTGCATAACTCTTTCAAACCTCTCAAAGCGTTTCACACACACACACACACACACACACACACACACACACACACACACACACACACACACACACACACACACACACACACACACACACACACACGTGTGTGTGTGGAAGAAACACATGTCGATCCATAGAATACAGATACGGAATGGCGGGCCATGGTTGTTATAGACACTGTTTGAAAAGAAATGTTCTTTTGTAAAGTTTTAGAAGATGTGAGTTGAGGACAGTGACGGACTAAAAGAAAAGGCAAGGCAAGTCCAGGTTTGTACAGCTGAAGAACTAAAAGGTCTGACATGGTTCTATATGTATTTGACTGTGCTTTCATATCTGTGAAACTGCGTGTTTGGTGCATATCTGTTATGCATGTGTGGGTGTATGTGTGAATGTGTGTCTTCATGTTTTACATTTATTTGCTTATTTATCATCATTGTTGTCTTATTTATTTAATTATTTATTTATTATTATTATTATTATTATTATTATTATTATTTTATTATTATTTTCATTACTACTACCTTTTTTATATCATGATTATTATTTATTTATTTATTTATTTATTTAAGCTTATCTCTCTCTCTCTCTATATATATATATATATTTTTTTTTTTTTTTCCAAGGCCTGACTAAGCGCGTTGGGTTACGCTGCTGGTCAGGCATCTGCTTGGCAGATGTCGTGTAGCGTATATGGATTTGTCCGAACGCAGTGACGCCTCCTTGAGCTACTGAAACTGAAACTGAAACTCTCTGTTAAAAGTTGGAGAACTCAAACCTTTCTCTGTATCATCAGCGCAAGAGCGGAGAGATATTGAAGGGACATGCTGCTTTGCTGGAAAGTCAGAAACATCATGACTCGCTGAAATGCAGGCTGGTCGACTTTGAAAACCTGCAGGCAAAAACGTGAACTGACAATGCTAATTATTATAAGCCGTTAGGGCGAGGGGGGAGGGGTGGGGTGGGGTGGGGGGGGGGGGGGTTGGAAGGGAGGGGGTGACGGTTGTTGTTGCTGGTTTTGTCATGTTTGTTGTCGGTGTTTTGTCCAGCGGCTGGAAACGTGAATTTACAATTATAACACGTTAGAGCTTGGTGGTTGGAGGGCAAAGGATTTGGCTTCTTTTTTGCGTGTGTTTTTGTTTGATTAAAAAAAAAATTGTGTGGAGCTTTTGTTTGTTTTTGTTTGTTTTTTTGTTGTTGTTTTTTTTTTGCTTTTTTTTTTTTTCTTGGGCTCAATTTTCGTCTAGAGGGCAAATGCGTGAAGTCGTAATTATGTCCAAAGTTTTTGTGTTGTTGTTGCATTTTTTTTTCCCCGTTTTGTTTTTATCCGTGGGTGTGCGTGTTATTTTTGTTTGTGTTCATTTCCAGTTTTTTTGGTTTTTTTTGCTTTTCCCCTTTTTTTCTGAGCAGCATCACGTCGTGAAAGAAGTAAGCAGTAGGCATTTGTGCGAGTTAGTAACACTCCTGATACATGTTGCGCGCGCGCGCACGCGCGTGTGTGTGTGTGTACGCATACACATGCGTACGTCCTATAACTCTGCACTCTATATTCTGCTATACACATGCAGTTATTATGTGTATTCCCCAAAAATGGAACAAAAAGAAGAAAGAGTGAAATCGAACAAAGATAAAACCACCACCACCATCACCAGCAACGAAAACACCTCAAAACAAAACTCCAAGGAATAGTGTTCGTCTGACCCTGCACCGGAAATCACCGACTACCGTCACGTGATCTATCAGGCAGTGAAGGTCAAAGTTCACACAGACACTGCTCGTTGAGAAAAAAGTGAAATCAAACAGAACTTGAAGCACAACATATGACCTGTGATACAAACACTGCACAACACATGACCTGTGATACAAACACTGCACAACACATGACCTGTGATACAAACACTGCACAACACATGACCTGTGATACAAACACTGCACAACATATGACCTGTGATACAAACACTGCACAACACATGACCTGTGATACAAACACTGCACAACACATGACCTGTGATACAAACACTGCACAACACATGAACTTTGATACAAACACTGCACAACACATGACCTGTGATACAAACACTGCACAACACATGACCTGTGATACAAACACTGCACAACACATGACCTGTGATACAAACACTGCACAACACATGACCTGTGATACAAACACTGCACAACATATGACCTGTGATACAAACACTGCACAACACATGACCTGTGATACAAACACTGCACAACATATGACCTGTGATACAAACACTGCACAACACATGACCTGTGATACAAACACTGCACACACATGACCTGTGATACAAACACTGCACAACACATGACCTGTGATACAAACACTCACGCACTGCGGAAGCAAAACACGACTTTACCGGAATACATGCCCCTTGACCTCCCCCCCCCGCCCCCCTCCCCCGCCCCCCCACCCTTTGACCAACCCACCCGTCCATCCCACCATCTCCTCCCCCTACCCAGACTTTCTCTTTTTGTTGTTGTTGTTGTGTCATGTGTGAGCTTTGCTTCCAACAGCCTGATTGTCCGAGTCGACAGCTGACACTCACTTCCTTCTTCTTCTTCTGCGTTCGTGGGCTGCAACTCCCACGTTCACTCGTATGCACACGAGTGGGCTTTTACGTGTATGACCGTTTTCACCCCGCCATATAGGCAGCCATACTCCGCTTTCGGGGGTGTGCATGCTAGGAATGTTCTTGTTTCCATAACCCACCGAACGCTGACATGGATTACAGGATCTTTAACGTGCGTATTTGATCTTCTGCTTGCATATACACACGAAGGGGGTTCAGGCACTAGCAGGTCTGCCATATGTTGACCTGGGAGATTGTAAAAATCTCCACCCTTTACCCACCAGGCGCCGTCACCGTGATTCGAACCCGGGACCCTCAGACTGACAGTCCAACGCTTTAACCACTCAGTCGGCTATTGCGCCCGTCGACACTCACTTCCAACAAAACACAAATCATATTTGATGCAATGGTAATGCGTAACGCTGCTGTCTTGTCACCCCCCTCCCCCCGCCCCCCGCCCCCCATTCACCAAAACCCCTGCTGTCTTGCAAAGTATTTTTGTCAACCAAATTCAATCGCCTGTCGGTCAAACAGAAAAGGGGAATGTCTCTTTATTACCAAGTCTTCGGGGGTCACATGGGATATTGGGAGAGATGGCACATACAGACACTTTTAGTTCGGATTCATTTTCAAGGAGGTTTCAAAGTGTGTGGACCTGATGCACACATGTTAAAAACAAGAGAGGAGATACCTGACCTATACATAAGCCTGACACCTACCCTAGCTTTGCTAGAACATTAACATGAAATGAAATAATCAAATAAAGAATAACGAACAAATAGATAATCATAATCATTTGAAATATACGTGGTAGCCATTGAAAAACCGTATGCATCGACCAGACATGCGTAATGATTTGTATTTAAACGCACACTAAATAAACCGAAGTTTCACGAGCTTGGAAAAGTCGGGGAGAGAAGGTATGTAAGAGTGGTGCTTGAAATAGGCTCCGTCATAACTCACCCCTCCCCATCACTCCCATCTCTCCCACCCTTCCTTCCTCCTCCTCTTCCTCCCCCCCCACCCCACCCCACACACCCCACACACACACCCCTCTCCCCATAGCGGTGCAGCTAACTGCAGCAGAAGGAAACCGCAGACGGCAAGTCTGGCACTGACTCCAGGACCAGCACCGACATGGGACAGCGAGGTATTGGTGGCAGTAGTGTTTAGGGAGGGTGGACCTTTGCCTGCACAGAACTCTTTCAGGCCCGCAGTTCCCGTTTTAGCAGTCATTACCGGCAACAATCCGCGGTCCTCTTGCTATTCTCTGCCGTCTTTATGGGCTGCTGCAGCATTCCTGTGGCTGGCATTTTCGGCAGGCAGGGGGAGTTAATTGCTTGCAGACCCAGTTTTCTTTTCTTTTTTTTTTTTTTTTTTTTAAGGAGGGTTGGGTGAGGGGGGCAGCGGGACGGGGGCTGAAAGCGAAACACAGATGACGTCCCTTTAAATATCTTCCCATGGCCTCTGCTTTCTGTCATGGTGTCGGTTACACCTTCCTCCATGCTATTTTTCTCTCTCGCTGTCTGTCTCTCTCTGTGTTTCTGTGTCTTTCCCTGTCTCTCTTTCTGTCTGTCTCTCAGGATGTGGGTCGCACGAAGCGGCACTGATACATTTTCAGATGGTGGTGGATGGCGGGGGAGGTGGTGGTGGTGGTAGATGGCAGGGGAAGTGGTGGTGGTGGTGGTGGTGGATGGCAGGGGAAGGTGGTGGTGGTGGTGGATGGCGGGGAAGGTGGGGTGGTGGTTGTGGGTGCGGGGTGGGGTAGGGGTGGTGGTTGTGAGTGCGGGATGGGGTTAGGGTGGTGGTTGTGGGTGGCGGGGGAGGTGGGGGTGGTGGTTGTGGGTCAGGGGGCGGCGTTCACCCCACTGGCTGCCGCTAGATTTGGGTCAGGGGGCGGCGTTCACCCCACTGGCTGCCGCTAGATTTGGGTCAGGGGACGGCGTTCACCCCACTGGCTGCCGCTAGATTTGGGTCAGGGGATGGCGTTCACCCCACTGTCTGTCACAGGATGTGGGTCAGGGGACGGCGTTCACCCCACTGTCTGTCACAGGATGTGGGTCAGGGGGCGGCGTTCACCCCACTGTCTGTCACAGGATGTGGGTCAGGGGGCGGCGTTCACCCCACTGTCTGTCACAGGATGTGGGTCAGGGGACGGCGTTCACCCCACTGTCTGTCACAGGATGTGGGTCAGGGGACGGCGTTCACCCCACTGGCTGTCACAGGATGTGGGTCAGGGGGCGGCGTTCACCCCACTGGCTGTCACTGAGAAATGTGTGTCGGGTGTTCACCTCAAACCAGCAGTACTGGCTTGCTTTAGGACGTTTATTTCAAGCCCTTTGGAGACAGGTCATCCCCACAGCTGCGCTGTTTCAAAGGTTTTACTATGTTGTTCAGTTTGACAAACCATTTCATTGGATTTCCACAGGGCTGGGACAGAGTGTCAAGCCCTGACAAGAGCGTTTGTTATTGTTCCAAGTTCCGGCAGCTGCTCTTTTTTTTCTTTTTTCAAATCAGATAAGTGTCCGCCTCTCTCTCTCTCTCTCTCTCTCTCTCTTGTAATTGTTACAAATATTGTGGTATGTATTTTCCTACTCAGCTTACGGTTTTGCAGTTGCTTGTGAAGACCTAGCTCATCAAATATAAATCGAACATTCTTAGAAATAACTCCTTAGAAGTGTTTTTGAAAATATTTGATACACAGGTTCAACTTATCGCTTTGTACTGAGCTGAGTTGTGGGCACTGGATAAAGCGGCTACACACATCGAAAAGCTTGCCTCATTTACCTGCACCGAAAAAAGTTCTTGGGAGTGCACATTAGTACACTCCATGCACTTTAGCGCTGCAGCCACAACAACTGCAACAGCAAGAACATTCTGCAACAACAGCAACAGCAAGAACATTCCGCAACAACAGCAACAGCAGGAACATTCTGCAACAACAGCAACAGCAAGAACATTCTGCAACAACAGCAACAGCAAGAACATTCTGCAATAGCAGCAACAACATTCTGCAACAACAACAACAACAACAACAAGAACATTCTGCAACAACAGCAACAGCAAGAACATTCCGCAACAACAGCAACAGCAGGAACATTCTGCAACAACAACAACAGCAAGAACATTCTGCAACAACAGCAACAGCAAGAACATTCTGCAATAGCAGCAACAACATTCTACAACAACAACAACAGCAACAACAAGAACATTCTGCAACAACAGAAAGAACATACTGAAACAACAGCAACAGCAATAACATTCTGCAACAACGGCAAGAACATTCTGTAACAAAAGCAACAGCAAGAACATTCTGCAACAACAGCAACAGCAAGAACATTCTGCAACAGCAACAGCAAGAACATTCTGCAACAACAGCAACAGCAAGTACATTCTGCAACAACAGCAAGAACATTCTGCAACAACAGCAACAGCAAGAACATTCTGCAACAACAGCAAGAACATTCTGCAGCAACAGCAACAGCAAGAACATTCTGCAACTGCAACAGCAAGAACACTCTGCAACAACAGCAACAGCAAGAACATTCTGCAACAACAGCAAGAACATTCTGCAACAAAAGCAACAGCAAGAACATTCTGCAACAACAGCAACAGCAAGAACATTCTGCAGCAACAGCAAGAACATTCTGCAACAGCAACAGCAACTACATTCTGCAGCAACAAGAACATTCTGCAACAACAAGAACATTCTGCAACAACAGAAAGAACATACTGAAACAACAGCAAGAACATTCTGCAACAACAGCAAGAACATTCTGCAACAACAAGAACATTCTGCAACAACAGCAACAGCAAGAACATTCTGCAACAAAAGCAACAGCAAGAACATTCTGCAACAACAAGAGCATTCTGCAACAACAGCAACAGCAAGAACATTCTGCAACAACAGCAACGACAACAAGTGCAACCTCAATAACAACCTCTCCCTTCTGGCAATGTTTGGACAGGAAAAAGAAATACTCGCACACCCACACAGGAAAAAGTTTTGTCAATTCTGTTTGCAAAGTCTATTTTGGTAGAGGCTATTTTTTGCTGACTCAATTTCCTTTCAGATATCAGTTTTTAGGTGACAAGAAATTATCTTTTATTCTTCCAGTGCGGAATGTCCTTTTTTTTTTCAACTGTCTCTCTGTCTTTAATTATGTCTCTGCTTTATATCTTTCTCTGTTTCAGTCTCTCTGTCTCTCTGTCTACTTTAATCACGTCTCTGCTTTTATATCTTTCTCTTGGTTGGTGTCTGTCTGTCTGTCTGTCTCTGTCTGTCTGTCTGCCTCATTCTGCCTGCCATCTGTCTTTCTCTCCCTATCTCTTTCTCCCACCCACTCTCTCTCTATTTCATTCTCTGTCAGGTCATGCATGTGTACATCCCGCCCACCCTTTCAGACTTTCACCCTTACGCACAAACATACACACGCACATACGCGCGCGCGCGCACGCGCGCATACACACACACACACAGACACACACAGACACACACAGACACACACACACACACACACACACACACACACACACACACACACACAGAGAGCTACCAGTCATGGGGTTACAGGACACTGTCCTCAGAATCCCCTTCCTACCTGGGAATCCCTTTCAGCAAGGGATCAGACTCGGGACCCTTTTCTGGCGCTCTGATCACAGACAACAACTCCATTCCCTCTGTCCATAGACAGCTCCATTCCCTCTGTCCACAGACAACACCTCCATTCCCTCTGTCCACAGACAACAACTCCATTCCCTCTGTCCACAGACAACAGCTCCATTCCCTCTGTCCACAGACAACTCCATTCCCTCTGTCCACAGACAGCTCCATTCCCTCTGTCCACAGACAACAACTCCATTCCCTCTGTCCACAGACAACAACTCCATTCCCTCTGTCCACAGACAACAGCTCCATTCCCTCTGTCCACAGACAACTCTCCCTCTGTCCACAGACAGCAACTCCATTCCCTCTGTCCACAGACAGCAACTCCATTCCCTCTGTCCACAGACAACTCCATTCCCTCTGTCCACAGACAACAGCTCCATTCCCTCTGTCCACAGACAACTCCATTCCCTCTGTCCACAGACAACAACTCCATTCCCTCTGTCCACAGACAACAGCTCCATTCCCTCTGTCCACAGACAACTCCATTCCCTCTGTCCACAGACAACTCCATTCCCTCTGTCCACAGACAACAGCTCCATTCCCTCTGTCCACAGACAACTCCATTCCCTCTGTCCACAGACAACTCCATTCCCTCTGTCCACAGACAACAGCTCCATTCCCTCTGTCCACAGACAGCTCTATTCCCTCTGTCCACAGACAGCTCTATTCCCTCTGTCCACAGACATCAACTCCATTCCCTCTGTCCACAGTCAACAACTCCATTCCCTCTGTCCACAGACAGCTCCATTCCCTCTGTCCACAGACAACAGCTCCATTCCCTCTGTCCACAGACAACAGCTCCATTCCCTCTGTCCACAGACAACTCCATTCCCTCTGTCCACAGACAGCTCCATTCCCTCTGTCCACAGACAACTCCATTCCCTCTGTCCACAGACAACTCCATTCCCTCTGTCCACAGACAACAGCTCCATTCCCTCTGTCCACAGACAACAGCTCCATTCCCTCTGTCCACAGTAACTCCATTCCCTCTGTCCACAGACAACTCCATTCCCTCTGTCCACAGACAACAACTCCATTCCATCTGTCCACAGACAACTCCATTCCCTCTGTCCACAGACAACAACTCCATTCCATCTGTCCACAGACAACAGCTCCATTCCCTCTGTCCACAGACAACAGCTCCATTCCATCTGTCCACAGACAACTCCATTCCCTCTGTCCACAGACAGCTCCATTCCCTCTGTCCACAGACAACAGCTCCATTCCCTCTGTCCACAGACAACAACTCCATTCCCTCTGTCCACAGACAGCAACTCCATTCCCTCTGTCCACAGACAACAGCTCCATTCCCTCTGTCCACAGACAGCTCCATTCCCTCTGTCCACAGACAACAACTCCATTCCCTCTGTCCACAGACAACAGCTCCATTCCCTCTGTCCACAGACAACTCCATTCCCTCTGTCCACAGACAACAGCTCCATTCCCTCTGTCCACAGACAACAACTCCATTCCCTCTGTCCACAGACAACAGCTCCATTCCCTCTGTCCACAGACAACAACTTCATTCCCTCTGTCCACAGACAACAGCTCCATTCCCTCTGTCCACAGACAACTCCATTCCCTCTGTCCACAGACAACAACTTCATTCCCTCTGTCCACAGACAACAGCTCCATTCCCTCTGTCCACAGACAACAACTCCATTCCCTCTGTCCACAGACAACTCCATTCCCTCTGTCCACAGACAACAGCTCCATTCCCTCTGTCCACAACTCCATTCCCTCTGTCCACAGACAACTCCATTCCCTCTGTCCACAGACAACTCCATTCCCTCTGTCCACAACTCCATTCCCTCTGTCCACAGACAACAGCTCCATTCCCTCTGTGCACAGACAACAGCTCCATTCCCTCTGTCCACAGACAACTCCATTCCCTCTGTCCACAACTCCATTCCCTCTGTCCACAGACAACTCCATTCCCTCTGTCCACAACTCCATTCCCTCTGTCCACAGACAACAGCTCCATTCCCTCTGTGCACAGACAACAGCTCCATTCCCTCTGTCCACAGACAGCTCCATTCCCTCTGTCCACAGACAACAGCTCCATTCCCTCTGTCCACAGACAACTCCATTCCCTCTGTCCACAGACAACAACTCCATTCCCTCTGATTCCACAGCGCCGGATTGTTTTATATCTAGTGAAATATAAAAAATTTTTTAAAAAATAAGGGAAAGAAAATCTATCAAACTCGCCTAAAATCCTGAAGCCGAAACGATTTTGACCTTTGCCAAGCATGCATGCAAAACAACAACAAAAAAACAAAAATAAAACAAAACAACCCCCTCCCCCACACAAAAACAACAAAAAAACCAAACCAAACAAATCAAAAACACCCCCCCCCCCCGCACCCCTCCCCCCCCCACACACACACCCGCACAAAACAAAACAAAACAAAAACAAACAAAACAAAACAAAAAAACAACAAAAAAACAAACAAAAAACAACAAAAAAACAAAACAAAAACAAACAAACAAAACCCCACAAAAAACAACAACAACAAGAGAATCTGGTAAATGATTAAAGTAAGTGAAAACGGAAATCGATCAACTCAGGAATATATGAAAATGGATAAGTAAATGAAGGGATAAAACCAGAACAACAGTCAGATGGATCAATTCGTAAAAAAAGAGAGAATGAATAAGCAAGCAGACAGTGAATAAATGAATAAATGTATGCCAGTTGACTAGAAAGATCGATTGATAAACAAATATGAATATACATGCCGACAACACACACGCAGACATACAGACGTATAGACACAGACAGACAGACAGTGCACGCGCGTGCGCGCGTGTGTGTGTATGTGTGTGCTTTTGTGTGGGTTTATTCATAAGCGTATGCATGTGTATGTGTTTGTGTGTGTCTCTCTGTCTTCATCATTCCCTGTCTGTCTGTCTTCATCATTCCCTGTCTTTGTCTGTCTTCAACATTCCCTGTCTCTGTCTCTGTCTTCATCATTCCCTGTCTGTCTGTCTTCATCATTCCCTGTCTCTGTCTTCATCATTCCCTGTCTCTGTCTCTGTCTTCATCATTCCCTGTCTTTGTCTCTGTCTTCATCATTCCCTGTCTTTGTCTCTGTCTTCAACATTCCCTGTCTGTCTGTCTTCATCATTCCCTGTCTTTCTCTGTCTTCATCATTCCCTGTCTCTGTCTGTCTTCATCATTCCCTGTCTCTGTCTCTGTCTTCATCATTCCCTGTCTGTCTGTCTTCATCATTCCCTGTCTGTCTGTCTTCAACATTCCCTGTCTTTGTCTCTGTCTTCAACATTCCCTGTCTTTGTCTCTGTCTTCATCATTCCCTGTCTCTGTCTCTGTCTTCATCATTCCCTGTCTGTCTGTCTTCATCATTCCCTGTCTGTCTGTCTTCATCATTCCCTGTCTTTGTCTGTCCTCATCATTCCCTGTCTGTCTGTCTTCAACATTCCCTGTCTTTGTCTCTGTCTTCATCATTCCCTGTCTCTGTCTCTGTCTTCATCATTCCCTGTCTGTCTGTCTTCATCATTCCCTGTCTCTCTCTCTGTCTTCATCATTCCCTGTCTGTCTGTCTTCATCATTCCCTGTCTTTGTCTCTGTCTTCATCATTGCCTGTCTGTCTGTCTTCATCATTCCCTGTCTTTGTCTCTGTCTTCATCATTCCCTGTCTTTGTCTCTGTCTTCATCATTCCCTGTCTGTCTGTCTTCATCATTCCCTGTCTCTGTCTGTCTTCAACATTCCCTGTCTTTGTCTCTGTCTTCATCATTCCCTGTCTTTGTCTCTGTCTTCATCATTCCCTGTCTGTCTGTCCTCATCATTCCCTGTCTCTGTCTGTCTTCAACATTCCCTGTCTGTCCTCATCATTCCCTGTCTGTCTGTCTTCATCATTCCCTGTCTTTGTCTGTCTTCATCATTCCCTGTCTTTGTCTCTGTCTTCATCATTCCCTGTCTTTGTCTGTCTTCATCATTCCCTGTCTGTCTGTCTTCATCATTCCCTGTCTTTGTCTCTGTCTTCATCATTCCCTGTCTGTCTGTCTTCATCATTCCCTGTCTTTGTCTCTGTCTTCATCATTCCCTGTCTGTCTGTCTTCATCATTCCCTGTCTTTGTCTCTGTCTTCATCATTCCCTGTCTCTGTCTTCATCATTCCCTGTCTGTCTTCATCATTCCCTGTCTGTCTGTCTTCATCATTCCCTGTCTGTCTGTCTTCATCATTCCCTGTCTGTCTGTCTTCATCATTCCCTGTCTTTGTCTCTGTCTTCATCATTCCCTGTCTGTCTGTCTTCATCATTCCCTGTCTTTGTCTCTGTCTTCATCATTCCCTGTCTGTCTGTCTTCATCATTCCCTGTCTTTGTCTCTGTCTTCATCATTCCCTGTCTCTGTCTTCATCATTCCCTGTCTGTCTTCATCATTCCCTGTCTTTGTCTGTCTTCATCATTCCCTGTCTGTCTGTCTTCTCATCATTCCCTGTCTTTGTCTCTGTCTTCATCATTCCCTGTCTTTGTCTGTCCTCATCATTCCCTGTCTTTGTCTCTGTCCTCATCATTCCCTGTCTGTCTGTCTTCATCATTCCCTGTCTTTGTCTCTGTCTTCATCATCCCCTGTCTTTGTCTCTGTCTTCATCATTCCCTGTCTTTGTCTCTGTCTTCATCATTCCCTGTCTCTGTCTTCATCATTCCCTGTCTGTCTTCATCATTCCCTGTCTTTGTCTCTGTCTTCATCATTCCCTGTCTTTGTCTCTGTCTTCATCATTCCCTGTCTGTCTGTCTTCATCATTCCCTGTCTTTGTCTGTCCTCATCATTCCCTGTCTTTGTCTCTGTCTTCATCATTCCCTGTCTGTCTGTCTTCATCATTCCCTGTCTTTGTCTGTCCTCATCATTCCCTGTCTGTCTGTCCTCATCATTCCCTGTCTCTGTCTTCATCATTCCCTGCCTCTGTCTTCATCATTCCCTGTCTGTCTGTCTTCATCATTCCCTGTCTTTGTCTGTCCTCATCATTCCCTGTCTGTCTGTCCTCATCATTCCCTGTCTCTGTCTTCATCATTCCCTGCCTCTGTCTTCATCATTCCCTGCCTCTGTCCTCATCATTCCCTGCCTCTGTCTTCATCATTCCCTGTCTCTGTCTTCATCATTCCCTGCCTCTGTCTTCATCATTCCCTGTCTGTCTGTCTTCATCATTCCCTGTCTTTGTCTCTGTCTTCATCATTCCCTGTCTCTCTGTCTTCATCATTCCCTGTCTTTGTCTCTGTCTTCATCATTCCCTGTCTCTGTCTTCATCATTCCCTGTCTGTCTGTCCTCATCATTCCCTGTCTCTCTGTCTTCATCATTCCCTGTCTCTCTGTCTTCATCATTCCCTGTCTTTGTCTCTGTCTTAATCATTCCCTGTCTCTGTCTTCATCATTCCCTGTCTTTGTCTGTCTTCATCATTCCCTGTCTCTCTGTCTTCATCATTCCCTGTCTTTGTCTGTCTTCATCATTCCCTGTCTCTGTCTTCATCATTCCCTGTCTGTCTGTCCTCATCATTCCCTGTCTTTGTCTCTGTCTTCATCATTCCCTGTCTGTCTGTCTGTCTTCATCGTTTCCTGTCTCTGTCTTCATCATTCCCTGTCTGTCTTTCCTCATCATTCCCTGTCTTTGTCTCTGTCTTCATCATTCCCTGTCTGTCTGTCTGTCTTCATCATTCCCTGTCTCTGTCTTCATCATTCCCTGTCTGTCTGTCCTCATCATTCCCTGTCTTTGTCTCTGTCTTTGTCTCTGTCTTCATCATTCCCTGTCTCTGTCTTCATCATTCCCTGTCTCTGTCTCCCGCTCTCTCCCCGCCATCTCGTTATCTCCGAGAAACTTCACCTAGGAGATAGGTGATGGTGAGAGGGGTGGAGGTGGTGAGGTGAAGGTGGGGGTGGTTAGGGGGAAGGTGGGGGTGGTGAGGGGGAAGGTGGTGGTGATGGGGAAGGTGGGGTGGTGAGCGGGAAGGTGGGTGGTGAGCGGGAACGGGGTGGTGAGGGGGGAAGGTGGGGTGGTGAGCGGGAACGGGGTGGTGAGGGGGGAAGGTGGGGTGGTGAGCGGGAAGGTGGGGTGGTGAGCGGGAACGGGGTGGTGAGGGGGGAAGGTGGGGTGGTGAGCGGGAACGGGGTGGTGAGTGGTGAGTGGGGAAGGTGGGGTGGTGAACGGGAAGGGGGTGGTGAGGGGGAAGGTGGGGATGGTGAGGGGGACGGTGAGGGGGGAAGTGGGGGTGGTGAGGAGGAGGGTGGGGTTGGTGAGGAGAGAGGTAAGGGGGAAGGTGGGGGGTGAGTGGGAAGGTGGGGGTTGGTGAGGGTGTTGGGTGGTGGTGAGGGGGAAGGTGGGAGATGGTGAGGGGGATGGGTCTTTTCCCAGTGTGTCTAACAGCTTCTCCCCACAATCACCAATATTGTCAACTCATCCCTTCTCACTGGAACTTTCCCATCCACTTTCAAAACTGCAATCGTCCGACCTCTTCTGAAGAAACCCAACCTTGACGCAAACATTATGAAAAACTATCCACCAGTTTCTAATCTCCCATTCCTGTCCAAACTCCTTGAAAAAGCAGAGATAGGAAGGGGCTGATTTGTGAATACATTTATAACATAGAGTGCTGATCTTGTACTTTATTCGGTGTGAGACAGGGAGCCAGTGGAGATGTTGCAAAAGAGGAGTGATGTGCTCAGATCTTTTCTTTCTGACGACGAGTCGGGCAGCAGAGTTTTGTATGCGCTGAAGGGACTGAATGGATGAAGCAGGCAAACCAGATAATAAAGAGTTACAGTGGTCAAGGCGAGAGAGAATGAGAGAAACGACAAGTCTAGATGTTGCGTCAGAGGACAGATATTTCCGGACGGAACTGATGCGCCGCAGTTGACAGTAGCAGGACTGACATGTCTGACTGATAATTTTTTGCATGGACAGTGTGTTGTCAAGGACAACACCGAGGGGAATGGTGAGGGGGATGAGGGATGGTGAGGGGGATGAGGGGTGGTGAGAAGGATGAGGGGTGGTGAGGAGGATGGTGGTGGTGAGGAGGATGGTGGTGGTGAGGGGGATGAGGGTGGTGAGGGGGATGAGGGTGGTGAGGGGATGAGGGATGGTGAGGAGGATGAGGGTGGTGAGGAGGATGAGGGATGGTGAGGGGGATGAGGGTGGTGAGGGGGATGGGGGTGGTGAGGGGATGAGGGGTGGTGAGGGGGATGTGGGTGGTGAGGAGGATGAGGGGTGGTGAGGAGGATGAGGGGTGGTGAGGGTGGTGGGAGTGGTGAGGGGGATGGGGGTGGTGAGGGGGATGAGGGGTGGTGAGGGGGATGAGGGGTGGTGAGGAGGATGAGGGGTGGTGAGGGGGATGAGGGGTGGTGAGGAGGAAGCGAGGGGTTGGTGGTGGGCAAAAGACACAGGGATAAATAGAGAAGAATGGAAATGACACAGAAACAAAAAAATGAATGAATAAATGAATCAGAGAGAGAGAGAGAGAGAGAGAGAGAGAGAGAGAACATAAAGAACGAATAATAAATAAATGAATAAGAGAAAGGGAAAAAAATGAATGGCTGGATGAAAGAAAGACGAAAAAAAAGAAATAAAATGAATGAAATAGATAAAGAAGGAAGGAAAGAAAGGAGGAAACAAACAAATGAATGAATAAAAGAAAATAAATATGTAACTGAATGAATGAATGAATGAATGAAGGACGGAAGGAGTGAAAAAGAAAGCTGTAGAAGAACGACATAGACGAATGTGGACACGACTTTTGGTTTGTGATGTATAAACCAGACAATCTGACAGAGCACAGCTTGTATTAAGGAAACATTTCGTGGTGGAGAGAGAAATTACTTTACTTTCTTCAAAGAGCCGGGCGCCAGACATGAAAAAAAAAGAAATAATAAAAGCCTTTGGTCTTCTTTCTCCAGCCATGTTTTTTTGTTTTTGTTTTTTCAGGACACGAGATGAAAGGCCTCATTTTATCAGACGCCATTCCTATGATTTGCTGTTTGCTGTTCCCATCTCATCACAGAAATCCTACGTACATACATTCTCTACACACATTCCTATCTATATACATACATACATACATACATACATACATATATACAAATATATATCTAGAGGTGT
The DNA here is from genome assembly GCF_041734735.1 of Babylonia areolata. Taxonomy (NCBI): domain Eukaryota; kingdom Metazoa; phylum Mollusca; class Gastropoda; order Neogastropoda; family Buccinidae; genus Babylonia; species Babylonia areolata. The sequence goes on along the minus strand of NC_134876.1, from coordinate 97,032,778 downwards.
AAGTGTGTGGATGTGCGCGCAGACATATATTCTAAGTAACGAGCGCGCGCACGCACGCACGCACACACACACACACACACACACACACACACACACACACACACACACACACACACACGCAGGCACAGAGACACAGACACAGACAGACAGACACACACACACACACACACACACACACACACACACGCATTCACACTCACACACACACACGCCATACACACACACACACACACACACACACACACACACACACACACACACACACACACACAAAAGGTATAAAATCATGGTATGTGAATAGATGTTAAACTGAAAAACTAATTGACACAAAAAAAAGAGAGAATCAGAATCAGAATCAGAATTCTATTCAGTAAGACCAAAGCCCCATTTGAAGGGGTTGTGAACTATAATAAGTATACCATAATTTGCAGCATAGAGAAATCGAAAAATATAAATATATGCAAATCTTATCTTACATATGCACACAGACTCACATTATGAGGAAATTGCAAAAAAACAACAACGACATGCGTACACACACACACACACACACACACACACACACACACACACACACACACACACACACTGTATATATGCACACATACATATTAAGTATGCACCTAAGCTCACATTCTTGTATACAGGAACCTATATGAAAATACTCACAACCATAGGTATACACATGCATGCACATGCATACATAAACGTACGTATATGTATTCAAGATACAGCAATTTCTCTTATTTTAGATGCTTTGTATATGTAAATAGCAATATTCCGAACTGTGTGTTCATTTCTAGAAGCCAGGAGAAGATTAAGTCGAAAATGAGAAGGATTAAAAAAAAAGAAAAAAAAAAAGGATGTATGAACTGATGTCTTAAGTCCTCAAACAAATACGAAATGGACTTCATCATCAGTTGCATTCACGGACATTGGACATTCCATTGTGTTTACGGTACGTATCTTGTAACGAAGACGATGCACAGCTAAGGCAGAAGTACCAAAATGAATTCTTGTGAGAGCATATCTTATAAATCTATTTAAATCCATCATTAAGTAAGGCTCTAACTCGTGAGATGGCTTACATTTTCTGTATTCTAAAAACCTATCACTATTGGTAACATGGAAATTCCACTTATGTCACCTACAGTTGACAAGTCTTTGTTTCAATATTTTAATAAAAGAATTTATACAGCCCGCACCTTGGTTCTCCCATACATACATGAAACCATAAGTATACAATGTATCACGAACCTTTGAAACCCAATTGTTTTTTTCCTTTGTTTGCTAAACTCAACATGTTATATGCCTTAAAAGGTAATCTCTGTTCGTCCATTCCTGTCACCTTTAACCAGTATTTAATGCAACAAATAGAAGAATTCACATTTAAAGGGAATCTATCTAGATCACCATAAACCAAATCATTTGGTGTTCTCGCACTCACAACGAGATACTTTTTTTTTAATACAAACAAGTGAACACTCTCGACCACTGATGCGGCATTTTAATACTACGAGAGGGAAAGAGACAGACAGACAGAAGACACACACACACACACACACACACACACACACACAGAGAGAGAGAGAGAGAGAGAGAGAGAGGCAGTCAGAACAGATACAAAAGAGATTCAAATAAGTCAGGGACACAGAAAGCAGAAACTTTAATGTCTAATCCCCCTCCCCCCTCCCTCCCCCTCCCCAGTCTTTCAGCCTGAGTCCAGAAGTCCTGGCTCCAGTGATGAAAAGACCTGGCTGTTTGGAATCTCTCTTTGAAGTCGTTTGATTATTCCGCGTCTGCTTTCTCTGCCTCTCTTCCGACTTCCATTCCTGTGACAATTCCATTTCCCAGTGATCACTTTCTGTGATCGCTGTCAGGAGCCGCTGGTATCGCTGTGAGGATTCTGTCACTGTTTGCTTCACGTTCACACATCGGGCAGAACACAGGGACACGGAATAGCACAACAGACAGAGAGACAGACAGACAGACAGACAGACACACACACACACACACACACACACACACACACACACACACACACACGAACATAAACGCACCCCTCCCCCCACAAACACATACACTAACACAAACACATGCACATCACACACGCACACACACACACACACACAAACAAACAAAGCCCCCATCCCGCCCCCCCCCCCCCCCCAGCCCCCCCCCCCCCCCATACACACACACATTCAATAGTACGAGCAATAGAGTAGATAGAAATAAAAGCCAGACAGTGTAAACAATTGTAAACTATTTGTACGTGAAGGAAACACAAGAGGTGTCCATCAGTGGGGAAACACAAGAGGTGTCCATCAGTGAAGGAAACAGAAGAGGTGTCCATCAGTGGGGAAACACAAGAGGTGTCCATCAGTGGGGAAACAGAAGAGGTGTCCATCAGTGGGGAAACAGAAGAGGTGTCCATCAGTGAAGGAAACAGAAGAGGTGTCCATCAGTGGGGAAACACAAGAGGTGTCCATCAGTGGGGAAACACAAGAGGTGTCCATCAGTGGGGAAACAGAAGAGGTGTCCATCAGTGGGGAAACACAAGAGGTGTCCATCAGTGGGGAAACAGAAGAGGTGTCCATCAGTGGGGAAACACAAGAGGTGTCCATCAGTGGGGAAACACAAGAGGTGTCCATCAGTGGGGAAACACAAGAGGTGTCCATCAGTGAAGGAAACAGAAGAGGTGTCCATCAGTGAAGGAAACAGAAGAGGTGTCCATCAGTGAAGGAAACACAAGAGGTGTCCATCAGTGAAGGAAACAGAAGAGGTGTCCATCAGTGGGGAAACACAAGAGGTGTCCATCAGTGAGGAAACAGAAGAGGTGTCCATCAGTGGGGAAACAGAAGAGGTGTCCATCAGTGAAGGAAACAGAAGAGGTGTCCATCAGTGGGGAAACAGAAGAGGTGTCCATCAGTGAAGGAAACACAAGAGGTGTCCATCAGTGGGGAAACAGAAGAGGTGTCCATCAGTGGGGAAACACAAGAGGTGTCCATCAGTGGGGAAACAGAAGAGGTGTCCATCAGTGAAGGAAACAGAAGAGGTGTCCATCAGTGAAGGAAACAGAAGAGGTGTCCATCAGTGAAGGAAACACAAGAGGTGTCCATCAGTGAGGAAACAGAAGAGGTGTCCATCAGTGGGGAAACAGAAGAGGTGTCCATCAGTGAAGGAAACACAAGAGGTGTCCATCAGTGGGGAAACACAAGAGGTGTCCATCAGTGAGGAAACAGAAGAGGTGTCCATCAGTGGGGAAACAGAAGAGGTGTCCATCAGTGAAGGAAACAGAAGAGGTGTCCATGAGTGGGGAAACACAAGAGGTGTCCATCAGTGGGGAAACACAAGAGGTGTCCATCAGTGGGGAAACAGAAGAGGTGTCCATCAGTGGGGAAACAGAAGAGGTGTCCATCAGTGAAGGAAACACAAGAGGTGTCCATCAGTGGGGAAACAGAAGAGGTGTCCATCAGTGAAGGAAACAGAAGAGGTGTCCATCAGTGAAGGAAACACAAGAGGTGTCCATCAGTGGGGAAACACAAGAGGTGTCCATCAGTGAAGGAAACAGAAGAGGTGTCCATCAGTGGGGAAACACAAGAGGTGTCCATCAGTGGGGAAACACAAGAGGTGTCCATCAGTGGGGAAACAGAAGAGGTGTCCATCAGTGGGGAAACAGAAGAGGTGTCCATCAGTGGGGAAACAGAAGAGGTGTCCATCAGTGGGGAAACACAGAGCTTTGTGGGAGAAAGGTTTGTGAAGGGGGAGAGGGGCGACAGGGGACAAAACTCGCCCTCCATCCTCCAGAAAAGGAAGGCAGAGGGGTGGTGAGGAGGATGAGGGATGGTGAGGGGGATGAGGGATGGTGAGGGGGATGGGTGGTGGTGAGGGGATGACAGAAGAGGTGTCCATCATTGAGAAAACACAGAGCTTTGTGGGAGAAAGGCTTGTGAAGGGGGAGAGAGGCGACAGGGGACAACACTCGCCCTCCATCCTCCAGAAAAGGAAGGCAGAGGGGTGGTGAGGAGGATGAGGGATGGTGAGGGGGATGAGGGGTGGTGAGGGGATGACAGAAGAGGTGTCCATCATTGAGGAAACACAGAGCTTTGTGGGAGAAAGGCTTGTGAAGGGGGAGAGGGGCGACAGGGGACAACACTCGCCCTCCATCCTCCAGAAAAGGAAGGCAGAGGGGTGGTGAGGAGGATGAGGGATGGTGAGGGGGATGAGGGATGGTGAGGGGATGACAGAAGAGGTGTCCATCATTGAGGAAACACAGAGCTTTGTGGGAGAAAGGCTTGTGAAGGGGGAGAGAGGCGACAGGGGACAACACTCGCCCTCCATCCTCCAGAAAAGGAAGGCAGAGGGGTGGTGAGGAGGATGAGGGATGGTGAGGGGGATTGGTGGTGGTGAGGGGATGACAGAAGAGGTGTCCATCATTGAGAAAACACAGAGCTTTGTGGGAGAAAGGCTTGTGAAGGGGGAGAGAGGCGACAGGAGACAACACTCTCCCTCCATCGTCCAGAAAAGGAAGGCAGAGGGGTGGTGAGGAGGATGAGGGATGGTGAGGGGGATGAGGGGTGGTGAGGGGATGACAGAAGAGGTGTCCATCATTGAGGAAACACAGAGCTTTGTGGGAGAAAGGCTTGTGAAGGGGGAGAGAGGCGACAGGGGACAACACTCGCCCTCCATCCTCCAGAAAAGGAAGGCAGAGGGGTGGTGAGGAGGATGAGGGATGGTGAGGGGGATGAGGGGTGGTGAGGGGATGACAGAAGAGGTGTCCATCATTGAGGAAACACAGAGCTTTGTGGGAGAAAGGCTTGTGAAGGGGGAGAGGGGCGACAGGGGACAACACTCGCCCTCCATCCTCCAGAAAAGGAAGGCAGATAAGATAAGATAAGATGAGAATAACTTTATTATCTCCAACTGGAGAAATTTGGTCAGGTGCATTATCACAACATAGACAAGTAAACAACATGGGGACCATAACTGTAAAAGTCCACAACAGCTTTTACGAATATTACGAAGATACAAATGTAAAAAATATCACATACACCGTTTCATACATACATCCACACACTGAAGGTAATAACTAATATTCTTAATGTAAAAACAGAAAGAATTAAGAAACATTATTTGAATATAATTATAAGCATAGCCTACTATACGGCACATTGATTATAATAGACAGATAAGATAAGAATAAAGATAAATTGCGGAAAACCGCAATCAGCACCCACCCGCACCCCCCCCCCCCCCCCCCCCCCCACACACACACAACACCCACCCACCCACCACACACACGCGGATTACTTGATTAAACAGAAGTAATAAACAGATGTTCTCAAATAAAAGCATTTCACATATTCGCTTCTAAAACATTGCAATTAATTATTACATCGTAATTATTAACAGAAATATAATTAGATGACCCCTCCCTCCCCTCGCCCCGAGCCCACCCCCCCACCCCCCACCCCCTTCACCCCACCCTTCCCTCACTGTTACACAAGAACAGGAACATGTAAAACACTGATTGGTCCACTGTGTGTGTTGTGCCCATGTACAACAACACCACCACCACCACAATAACAGAAGCCTTTATCAGTTTTTATTTCTCTTCACGGCGGACTGGGTTTATATCCTGTTGATGATGTGGTGAAAGTGTTTTCACCAGTGGCTGATTGGTGTGCTTATTTTGCCTGCATTCTTCCCAGATCGTGTTGTGTTTTCCTTTTTGGGATGTGGGGGGGACATGATATTCAGGTAAAATTATGTTATATAACAATTGGTTAGTTTTTTTGTTTGTTTTTCTTCTTCGTCTTCTTCTTCTTCTTCTTCTTCTTCTTTTTTGTCTCTTGTTTTTGTTCTTGTTCTTCTTCCTGCTGTTTTTGCATTTTAGTTTCACTTTTTGTGTTTTGCTCTTCCACATATTTCTGTGCAGCATGCTGTAAGTGGCTTCACAGCTCAGTTGTCGCGTTCATCTGCCTTGGAAGCGAGAAGTGTATAGTGTATGGTTCACAGCTAACATACTGGGTTCATCTGTCTTGGAAGCGAGAAGTGTATGGTGTATTCCATTTTTCCATTCATTCTCCTGCCCGGGATGGGCGTAGAGGAGACATGAGGGACGATTCCGTAGAAGTGTATGGTGTATGGCTCACAGCTAACATACTGAGTTCATCTGCCTTGGAAGCGAGAAGCGCATGGCTTGACTTGACTTTCTGGTGGGGGGCACAAACAAATAAACTGCGGACAGGATTCAAAATGGCTGATGGTGCTGCGCTCTTTCTTCCGGGAAAGAGGTGAGACGTGTTGTGACAGGAAGGCACAGAACACAAGGCAGGAAGGCACAGAACACAAGGCAGGAAGGCACAGAACACAAGGCAGGAAGGCACAGAACACAAGGCAGGAAGACACAGAACACAAGGAAGAAAGGCAGAATGTCACAGAACACAAGGCAGAATGTCACAGAACACAAGGCAGAATGTCACAGAACACAAGGCAGAATGTCACAGAACACAAGGCAGAATGTCACAGAACACAAGGAAGAAAGGCAGAATGTCACAGAACACAAGGCAGGAAGTCACAGAACACAAGGCAGGAAGGCACAGAACACAAGGCAGGAAGACACAGAACACAAGGCAGGAAGGCACAGAACACAAGGCAGAATGTCACAGAACACAAGGAAGAAAGGCAGAATGTCACAGAACACAAGGCAGGAAGGCACAGAACACAGGGCAGAATGTCACAGAACACAAGGCAGGAAGGCACAGAACACAAGGCAGAAAGTCACAGAACACAAAGCAGGAAGACACAGAACACAAGGCAGGAAGACACAGAACACAAGGCAGGAAGTCCCAGAAAACAAGGCAGGAAGACACAGAACACAAGGCAGGAAGTCCCAGAACACAAGGCAGGAAGGCACACAAAGCAGAATGTCACACAACACAAGGCAGGAAGGCACAGAACACAGGGCAGGAAGACAAAGAACACAAGGCAGAATGTCACAGAACACAAGGCAGGAAGACACAGAACACAAAGCAGGAAGGCACACAAGGCAGAATGTCACAGAACACAAGGCAGGAAGACACAGAACACAAGGCAGAATGTCACAGAACACAAGGCAGGAAGGCACAGAACACAAAGCAGGAAGGCACACAAGGCAGAATGTCACAGAACACAAAGCAGGAAGGCACACAAGGCAGAATGTCACAGAACACAAGGCAGGAAGGCACAGAACACAAGGCAGGAAGACACAGAACACAAGGCAGGAAGACACAGAACACAAGGCAGGAAGACACAGAACACAAGGCAGGAAGGCACAGAACACAAGGCAGAATGTCACAGAACACAAGGCAGAAAGTCACAGAACACAAGGCAGAATGTCACAGAACACAAGGCAGGAAGGCACAGAACACAAGGCAGGAAGGCACAGAACACAAAGCAGGAAGGCACAGAACACAAGGCAGGAAGGCACAGAACACAAGGCAGGAAGGCACAGAACACAAGGCAGAATGTCACAGAACACAAGGCAGGAAGGCACAGAACACAAGGCAGGAAGGCACAGAACACAAGGCAGGAAGGCACAGAACACAAGGCAGGAAGGCACAGAACACAAGGCAGAATGTCACAGAACACAAGGCAGGAAGGCACAGAACACAAAGCAGGAAGGCACAGAACACAAGGCAGGAAGGCACAGAACACAAAGCAGGAAGTCACAGAACACAAGGCAGGAAGGCACAGAACACAAAGCAGGAAGGCACAGAACACAAGGCAGGAAGGCACAGAACACAAGGCAGGAAGGCACAGAACACAAGGCAGGAAGGCAGAATGTCACAGAACACAAGGCAGAATGTCACAGAACACAAGGCAGAATGTCACAGAACACAAGGCAGGAAGACACAGAACACAAGGCAGGAAGGCACACAAAGCAGAATGTCACAGAACACAAGGCAGGAAGGCACAGAACACAAGGCAGGAAGGCACAGAACACAAGGCAGGAAGGCACAGAACACAAGGCAGGAAGACACAGAACACAAAGCAGGAAGTCACACAAGGCAGAATGTCACAGAACACAAGGCAAACAGCTGTCTTCCTGCTGTTCCTGGTGCTGTAGTTCTCCCTCTGTGGCTGCTGCGGCCCCCTCCCTCACAACCGTCACCACACGGAAAGGAAAACCCCAGAAAAAACATGGAGGAGCTGTGTGGAATCATAAATGATTGTCACTCTGGGTTGGAGGCACTGGTTGATGGGGACACAGACATCTCACACAGGGAGGGTTGGAGGCACTGGTTGATGGGTACACAGACATTTTACACAGGGCTGGAGGCACTGGTTGTTGGGGACACAGACATCTCACACAGGGCTGGAGGCACTGGTTGATGGGGACACAGACATTTCACACACGGCTGGAGGCACTGGTTGTTGGGGACACAAACATTTCACACAGGGCTGGAGGCACTGGTTGATGGGGACACAGACATTTCACACAGGGCTGGAGGCACTGGTTGTTGGGGACACAGACATTTCACACACGGCTGGAGGCACTGGTTGATGGGGACACAGACATTTCACACAGGGAGGGTTGGAGGCACTGGTTGATGGGCACACAGACATTTCACACAGGGCTGGAGGCACTGGTTGATGGGGACACAGACATTTCACACAGGGCTGGAGGCACTGGTTGTTGAGGACACAGACATCTCACACAGGGCTGGAGGCACTGGTTGTTGGGGACACAGACATCTCACACAGGGCTGGAGGCACTGGTTGATGGGGACACAGACATTTCACACACGGCTGGAGGCACTGGTTATTGGGGACACAGACATTTCACACAGGGAGGGTTGGAGGCACTGGTTGATGGGCACACAGACATTTCACACAGGGAGGGTTGGAGGCACTGGTTGATGGGGACACAGACATTTCACACAGGGCTGGAGGCACTGGTTGATGGGGACACAGACATTTCACACACGGTTGGAGGCACTGGTTGATGGGGACACAGACATTTCACACAGGGCTGGAGGCACTGGTTGATGGGGACACAGACATTTTACACAGGGCTGGAGGCATTGGTTGATGGGGACACAGACATTTCACACACGGCTGGAGGCACTGGTTGTTGGGGACACAGACATCTCACACAGGGCTGGAGGCACTGGTTATTGGGGACACAGACATCTCACACAGGGCTGGAGGAACTGGTTGATGGGGACACAGATATCTCACACAGGTAGGGATGGAGGCTCTGGTTGATGGGGGCACAGACATTTCACACAGGGCTGGAGGCACTGGTTGATGGGGGCACAGACATTTCACACAGGGCTGGAGGCACTGGTTGATGGGGGCACAGACATTTCACACAGGGCTGGAGGCACTGGTTGATGGGGACACAAACATTTCACACAGGGATGGAAGCACTGGTTGATGGGGACACAGACATTTCACACAGGGCTGGAGGCACTGGTTGTTGGGGACACAGACATCTCACACAGGGCTGGAGGCACTGGTTGATGGAGACACAGACATTTCACACAGGGCTGGAGGCACTGGTTGATGGGGACACAGACATTTCACACAGGGCTGGAGGCACTTGTTGTTGGGGACACAGACATCTCACACAGGGCTGGAGGCACTGGTTGATGGGCACACAGACATCTCACACAGGGCTGGAGGAACTGGTTGATGGGGACACAGACATTTCACACACGGTTGGAGGCACTGGTTCATGGGTAAACAGACATTTCACACAGGGCTGGAGGAACTGGTTGATGCGGACACAGACATTTCACACACGGCTGGAGGCACTGGTTGATGGGGACACAGACATTTCACACAGGGCTGGAGGCACTGGTTGATGGGGACACAGACATCTCACACAGGGCTGGAGGCACTGGTTGATGGGGACACAGACATTTCACACAGGGCTGGAGGCACTGGTTGATGGGGACACAGACATTTCACACAGGGAGGGTTGGAGGCACTGGTTGATGGGGACACAGACATTTCACACAGGGCTGGAGGCACTGGTTGATGGGGACACAGACATTTCACACAGGGCTGGAGGCACTGGTTGATGAGGACACAAACATCTCACACAGGGCTGGAGGCACTGGTTGATGGGGACACAGACATCTCACACAGGGCTGGAGGCACTGGTTGATGGGGACACAGACATTTCACACAGGGCTGGAGGCACTGGTTATTGGGGACACAGACATTTCAGACACGGCTAGAGGCACTGGTTGTTGAGGACACAGACATCTCACTCAGGGCTGGAGGCACTGGTTGATGGGGACACAGACATCTCACACAGGGCTGGAGGCACTGGTTGTTGGGGGCAGAAACATTTCATTCTCTCTCGCTGATTCTCAGGTGAGGCCCTCTCTGCGGTAAAACTGAAACATTAAAGGAGAATTGAATTACCTGAAACTCGAAGTTTGATCTGGGTTCTAGACTGTGGAAGGGTATCTGATAGAAATCATTGGCCCACCCTTCGTCTTAACAAACAAAAACCCATCTTGTCATTGTTCGGGCTATGAAAGCAGGGACAAAGCGTTCAACACTGGAAAATCAACCGATCGTCCTGTCATTCAGATGGGGCGGCGATAAACCAAGCTCCCAAGTGCTTTACACTCTTGGCGCACGGACAAAAAATAAAGCAACAACATCAGCAACAAAAAATATACACAAACCAAAACAACAAACAAACATACAAGCAAAAAAAAAAAAAAAAAAAAAAGCAGCAGCAGCAACAACAACAAAACCAGAACCCGTGGCAGCAAAACTGTTGTCTCTGGTAAGTAAAAGTCTGTAGCAGGAATCCACCCTGGTCGCTACACAAATATATGAGCATGCACACAGGGCGTGACTTAGCGCCTTGGGTTATTGCTGCTGTCAGCCATCTGCCAAGCAGATGTGGTGTAGCGTATATGTATTTGTCCGAACGCTGTGACGCCTCCTTGAGAAACTGAAACAAGTAAACTGACGAGAATTTGAGTGAGCCCTAAAAAAAAAATCAGTTTTAATGGGAGACGATGAAGTCTTCTGATTCAATTGAATTGAACTGGAAGTTTCTTTCTCTGCCTGTAGAAAATGGTTGGTCTAACTCGTGTGTGTGTGTGTGTGTGTGTGTGTGTGTGTGTGTGTGTGTGTGTGTGTGTGTGTGTGTGTGTGTGTGTGTGTGTGTGTGTGTGTGCGTGCGTGCGTGCGTGTGTGTGTGTGTAAGTGTGTGTGTGTGCGTGTGTAGGCGCGCGCGCACGATCTTGGTTGTAGCCTATTTCTGTCAAAAAGAGCAAACCGAAGCAAAACAAACCAAAACAAAACAAACCAAAGCCAACCAAACTCTCTCCCGACTCTCCCAGAACTCCAGGGACTTGAGGCAGCAAGGCAATGACCGCTCCTGACCCAGTTTATTCTGTTGCCGTCACTTCATCTGTCCGCACAGCGGGCCAGGGTTCCACCGGTCATTGTTTCTATTGCTCTCTCTCTCTTTCTCTCTCTCGGTTTCACTCTGTCACTGTCTCTGTCTCTCTCCCCTCTCTCTCTCTCTCTTTCTATCTCCCCCTCTCTTTCTCCCCCTCTCTCTCTCTCTGTCACTCTCACTCTTTATGTGTTTGTCTAGCCACACACACACACACACACACACACACACATGTACACATACATATATATATATATATATATGTATGTATATCTATCTATCTACATGTGTGTGTGTGTATGTGTGTGTGTGTGTGTGTGTGTGTGTGTGTGTGTGTGTGTGTGTGTGTGTGTGTCTCCCAGTATCTCTCAGTGTATCTCTCTGTGCACTTTTTCTGTCTCCAACTTCCTCTCTGTCTCCCTCTCTGCCTCCCTCTCTGTCTCTCTGTGTCTCCCTCACTACCACCCTCCTCCTCTGTCCTCTACCAACACCCGTTCCTGATTACGTTTTGTTTTCCTCGACTCCTCGCGCCCACCCCTCCCTCTGTACTGTCTACATTAGCCCCCCCCCCCCCCCCCCCCCCCCCCCCCCGCCTCACCCCTCACCCTCTCTCTTCCCCCCTCTCTCTCTCCCCCTCTCTCCTTCCTCAGACTTGTTCCCACGGCTCGCGTGTCGCAAACTGAAGCCGGTTGTTGTTGTGCTTCCATTTTTAGCACCCCTCGGTGTAATTCCAGACGGGAGCTGCCACAGTACGGGGTATATACCGACAACCGCAACCATTCCACGCCCACCCCCCCCCCCCCCCCCCCCCCCCCCCCCCCCCCCCCCCCAAAAAAAAAGAACCCTAACCATGAAACAAAAATACAAGAGCAAAAAAAGAAAAACAAATAACAGAAATGAATTCCACAGCAGGTCACAGCTGTGAATGTTGCAACAAAAAAAAAAAAAAAAAAAAGACTGGCGCTGATATATACTGACAGTTCTATTCATCAAATGATCCGACCCCACAGAAGTAATCTACACTTTGGTAAAAAAAAAAAAAAAACAAAAAAAACCCAACAGCAGAATATATGCTGGTTTATAATTACGGATACCAAAAAATAGGTCAAACTCTTATGACACAAAAACAGTGCACGGAAAATGCAAATGAAAGCGTTTTTTTACAGACGATGCAGACAGAAGAAACACGTAAGTTTCATTAAAAAAAAAAAAAAAAAAAAAAAAATCATACTACCAGCCATACCCCTGAGAGTTCCTGTTTCACTTCCAACGGGATGTCAAAGAGTGCGGACTGATCTGTACACACTTCACAATATCTGCTGTGTGTGTGTGTGTGTGTGTGTGTGTGTGTGTGTGTGTGTGTGTGCATAAAAGGAGCAAGTGTCTGACCTACTCATAAACCCGGCAGCTACTCTGACGCACTGAAAGACTTCCGCCACATGAAGCCGACTGACGTGAAGCCAGTGAAAGGACGTGAAGCCAGTGAAAGGACGAAGCCAGTCAAAGGACGTGAAGCCAGTCAAAGGACGAAGCCAGTCAAAGGACGTGAAGCCCCTGAAAGGACGTGAAGCCAGTCAAAGGACGTGAAGCCAGTCAAAGGACGTGAAGCCACTGAAAGGACGTGAAGCCAGTCAAAGGACGTGAAGCCAGTCAAAGGACATGAAGCCAGTCAAAGGACGAAGCCAGTCAAAGGACGTGAAGCCCCTGATAGGACGTGAAGCCAGTCAAAGGACGTGAATCCAGTCAAAGGACGAAGCCAGTCAAAGGACGTGAAGCCACTGAAAGGACGTGAAGCCAGTCAAAGGACGTGAAGCTCCTGAAAGGACGTGAAGCCAGTCAAAGGACGTGAAGCCAGTCAAAGGACGTGAAACCACTGAAAGGACGTGAAGCCAGTCAAAGGACGTGAAGCCAGTCAAAGGACGTGAAACCACTGAAAGGACGTGAAGCCAGTCAGAGGACGAAGCCAGTAAAAGGACGTGAAGCCAGTCAAAGGACGTGAAGCCCCTGAAAGGACGTGAAGCCAGTCAGAGGACGAAGCCAGTCAAAGGACGTGAAGCCAGTCAAAGGACGTGAAGCCAGTCAAAGGGCGTATCAACGGGCAGACTGGCAAAATGGGCAACCTCAGGGTGACGGTCAGGGACAGGTCAAAGGGCGACAGCAACCACCGTGTGACGGTCAGGGACAGGTCAAAGGGCGACAGGAACCACAGGGTGACGGTCAGGGACAGGTCAAAGGGCGACAGCAACCACAGGGTGACGGTCAGGGACAGGTCAAAGGGCGACAGGAACCACAGGGTGACGGTCAGGGACAGGTCAAAGGGCGACAGCAACCACAGGGTGACGGTCAGGGACAGGTCAAAGGGCGACAGGAACCACAGGGTGACGGTCAGGGACAGGTCAAAGGGCGACAGCAAGCCCACCCTGGAGATCCGGAGTGACGGGGGTGACCTGGTCCGAACGTTCCGCTATGAGAAGGGTAATTGAACCATGTTGGGGCCTGGGCCGTCCGCTGCACAAAAGCCTGCTTTGAACAGCGCCCATGTTGCAACATCCCAGGGTCAAGGAAGCTTGGAAATAATCTACGATGGCTTGAAAAAAAAAATCCATGTGGAAATGATTCGATTCTTCAATGCCGGTCATACTATGACTAGTAGTTCCATCCAAAGTCGTCCTTTAAAAAATAAAATAAAATAAATAAACGAATGACTAAGTAATTTTTTTTTAAATCACTAACTAGATAAATGAATAACGACACACGTGTTCCCTTAATAAACAGTGTAGTTCACTGCCCTCTTTCTTTCCCGGCGACGATGAGAGGTTTCCGTCATTTCAGCACCAGCGTCAGCAACAACCACAGTACTTTTTAGAAACACAAAGGCGGACCTGAAAGGAAGTTTCAGTTTCAGTTTCAGTAGCTCAAGGAGGCGTCACTGCGTTCGGACAAATCCATATACGCTACACCACATCTGCCAAGCAGATGCCTGACCATCAGCGTAACCCAACGTGCTTAGTCAGGCCTTGAGAAAAAAAAAGAAAAAAAGGGGGTGAATAAATAATAGATCAATACATAACAAGAGAGGCAAGGCCTTCAAGACTCACTTGTGACTGAGTAAAACACAAAACACATAAGCTTTTTATGTATTGAGTATAATTTCAAAATGTAATGTTTAAGATGAGAAAGATCAGTTTAAAGCAAATTAAGTCCCCTAGCATTAATTACAGAGTAATTTCCCTTTTTACTATCTGCACTAAAACGTTTGCAGAATAAATAAAACTTCCATGCTTAGCAAAAGAAGTCCCTGTTTGAACAAAAAATGATAATAATGACTGCTCTTGTTGTTTTCGATGCTCTCAGAAATGTCCCAAGTGATAAGT
>NC_134876.1:96995485-97012985 GCF_041734735.1 Babylonia areolata | reverse complement strand
AACATAAAACAAACAAAAAACCCTCCTCGGGGGTACCCAGAATGACGAAGTGGTTGGAAGGAAAAAGAAGAAGCAGAAGAAGAATTACTATCATCATCATCATCATCAGCAGCAGCAGCAGCAGCAGCAGCAGCACAAGCTACAACAGAGACGAAGTTCCAATTTCACAAGCGAGTGAAAGAGATAAAGCACAGGGTGCACGTGCCATCAGCAATAGTGACGCCGCTATTGAAAACAACACAGCACCGCCAGCACACTGCAGTGAATCTGATCCAACAGAGAAAATACTCTTTCAATAGTTTTTGCGTAACAGCTGAACACACACACACACACACACACACACACACTCCGCAAACGAATATAAAGAAAAAATATCTTCAACAAAGTAATGCTTTTGCCAGTATAGTATCGTATCTTGACTAAGCTTTGCTCTCAAGGCAAAACTAGTTCTATTGGTTTACCCAGGACAAGCATCTGCTTCTATTAAAAAAAAAGAGAAGAAAAAGGAAAGAAAAAAAGAAGAAAGATAGTGTGCATCCTACACAGGCCACTTTGCACGCTTTGACATCGCCTTCAAACTGAAAGTGAAACTAAACTGAATATTTCCGGATGGATTTCCTTTCATTTCATCAACTGCCACAGTGCTTGTCTATCCAGTTATTTACGTGTGCTCATATTTGGCAAGGTGATTCGGTGTTTTTGGTCTTTTTTTATAACGTTACTTTCATGGCCTCGTACTATCCTGCTGTTTTCCCGTTGAGGCCTGGCGGATCATGCTGATGACACTCTACTTCAGACAAGTGATACCCCTGAAAAATTGTCCTCGCTCTTGCAAGAAACATCTGAATGCTTCCTGGACATTCAAAACTGGATGACTCTAAATAAGTTATAATTGAACGCAGACAAAACCGAAGCAATGATCATAGGAACTAAACAAAAACTCTATTCCATCACAGCTGACAAAATCAAACTTGGCAGTACATCCATCCCTCTTTCCAGCTCAGTCAGGAACCTCGGCGTTGTCCTTGACAACACACTGTCCATGCAAAAATTTATCGGTCAGACATGTCAATCCTGCTACTGTCAAATGCGACGCATCTGTTCCATTCGGAAATATCTGTCCGCCGACGCAACATCTAGACTTGTCGTTTCTCTCATTCTCTCTCGCCTTGACTACTGTAACTCTCTATTGTCTGGTTTGCCTGCTTCATCCATTCAGTCCCTTCAGCGCATACAAAACTCTGCTGCCTGACTCGTCCTCAGAAAGAAAAGATCTGAGCACATCACTCCTATTTTGCAACATCTTCATTGGCTCCCTGTCTCACACAGAATAAAGTATAAGATCAGCACTCTATGTTATAGATGTATTCACAAATCCGCCCCTTCCTATCTTTGTGGCTGCCTTCACTTCTACACTCCATCTTAGTCTCTACGATCGGCTTAGGATCCAGTCTGTTTACGCATACCCAGATTCAAACACTCGACTGTTGGACGCTGTTCTTTCTCTGTCTCTGGACCTTGCATTTGGAATGAACTTCCTCTTTCGCTTCGTCAGGTCTCCACACTCAGCTCTTTCAAGTCTGGCCTTAAAGCCCACCTCTTCACAAGATAGCCTCCCTCCCCTGCCTCTTCCTTGTCTTCAGTTTCTTCAGTTTTAGAATTATGCATGTGTGTGAATGACTGGTGTGAAAGCGCTTAGATTTGTCTCTGCACAAGATTCAGCGCTATATAATAATGATAATAAAAATAATAATAATAATAATAATAATTATTATTATTATTATTATTATCATCATCATTTTCAGCTGTGAAAATAATTCAATGTCCCTTTACCGTCGGACTGGGTATCAGCAACATGATCTCATTTCTGTGTTCGTATTTTTGAGAAAGGGATCAGCCATTAATATGACGATAGATTATTTTTATATAGCGCTGTGATAAAAGCAGAAGCACGCTGTTCATATCCAGTAGTCGTCTAAAATGGATAGAGTAGACACATAAGAAGAAGTAGAAATATATCATATAAAAGGGTGATAAAAAGTCATGAAGCACAATCATCGCTTTCACAAAAAACAAAACAAACAAACAAACAAACAACAACAACAAAACAACCCCCCCCCTCTGCCCCCCCCCCCCCCCCCACTCCAGCTCACACATTCAGATAGAACCGGTCTCTACATGGCACTGGAGCCCGCGGACACTGGTGTTTCCAGTTAGCCACATTGCAGCCAGGCCACCACGCCACGGGCTGTGTGTTGACGTGTATCACACTGCATAGGGACAGGGATACGGTTAAGTCCATCAAGTGAATAGTGGGGGCGGGGAGGGGGCGGGGGAGAGGGGGGGGATAGGGAGGGGGGGGGGTGTAGCTACTGACTTGATGTCCACAGTTTTCACTTCGGGGCACATGTATTAACAGAGGTAGATTGGATAGGTGGGTGGACAGGTAGGTAGACAGGTAGATTGACAGTTAGGCAGACAGGTAGGTACACAGGTAGGTACACAGGTTGGTTGACAGTTACGCAGACAGGTAGGTAGATAGGTAGGTAGACAGGTGGGTGGACAGGTGGGTAGACAGGTAGATAGACAGGTGAGTAGACAGGTAGGTAGACAGGTGGACAGGTGGGTCGACAGGTGGGTGGACGGGTAGGTAGACAGGTGGGTAGACAGTTGGGTAGACAGGTTGCTAGACGGGCAGGTGGAGAGGTAGGTGTGAAGTAAGATAGACAGGTGGGTAGACAGGTAGGTAGGCAGGTAGGTAGACGGGTAGGTGGAGAGGTAGGTGTAAAGTAAGATAGACAGGTGGGTAGACAGGAAGGAAGGCAGATGGGTAGACAGATGGGTAGACAGGTGGGTAGACAGTTAGGTAGACGTGTAGGTGGAGAGGTAGGTGTAAAGTAAGATAGACAGTTGGGTAGTCAGGTAGGTAGACGGGTAGATAGAGAGGGAGACAGAAAGAGAGGTAGGTGGACAGGTAGCCAGACAAAGACAGGAAGCTAGACAGGTAGACAGACACGTATGTAGGCAGAAAAAGCCAGGTAGACAGGTAGCTTGGACAGGTAAGTGTACAGGCAGGTAGACAGACTGTCTCTCATTCTTTTTTTTTCTCTCTCTCTCTCTCTTTTTGTGTCTCGATGTGTCTATTTTTTTTGTGTCTGTCTCACTTTCTCTCTCCACAGCAAACACACACGTACGCACGCACGCACAAACACACACACACACACACGCACGCACGCACACGCACTTGTTTGCACACGTCTGCGTGCATTCTGTTCACAGCATGCAGAGCACGAAACAGTTTATGTTATCGCTATAAAGTGAACACGCTTTGGGTGGATCGCTTTTCCAGTCCTCTGCTGACCTGCACCGACACGTGGTGCACGGATGCTCAAAGATGGCATCTCTTGAATCTAAATGAAAGTTTTATTGACTGAAAAGACCTCGTCATGAATATGCCACATGATACTGCAGAAAGAGGAATCTCTTGAATTTGATTTTGAAGTTTTATTGACTGAAAAAAAAAACAAAAAAACTTGATTCGGTTGTCCATGTATGCATGCATGCATGTACGTATGTATGTATGTATGTATGTATGTATGTACACACCTACGCACACACCTACGCACACACATACATACAGACAGACAGACATAAAAACACGCACGCACGCACGCACAGACACAGACACACACACACACACACACAGAATGAGACAGAGTAAGACAGAGAGAGAGAGACAGACAGACAGATAAACAGACATAACACAGAGACAGAGAGAGAGAGAGAGTATGGAGGATCACGAGAGGGGTGTGGGGGTGGGGACAGGGAGGGGGGGACCAGAGGGGTGGGGGTGGGGACAGGACAGGGTGGTGGTGGAGGGGGGATGATGAGGCTGCTCGATAACCGTCAGTTGACACCGCGTACAATATCGAAGAGTGCGACGAGTGTGGCAGCAGTGATGATGGTGGTGGTGGTGGTGGTGGTGGTGGTGTGTGTGTGTGTGTGTGTGTGTGTGTGCGTATGTGTGTGAGGGTGTGTGTGTGTGGGTGGGTGGGGGGGGGGGGGGGGAGGGAAAAGTGATGACACGCTGAACATTGATGAGACTGATAGCAAAAAAAAAAAAAAAAAAAAAAAAAAATGCTGAAGGGTGTGTGTGTGTGTGTGTGTGTGTGTGTGTGTGTGTGTGTGTGTGTGTGTTTGTGTGCGTGCGTGAGTGAGTGTGTGCGTGCGTGTATTTTTATGTATGTTTGTGTGTGTGTGGTATGCGTTTATGTGTGTAAGCGTGTGTGTATACGTGACTATGCGTGTGTGTGTCTGTGTGTGTGTGTGTGTGTGTGTGTGGTGTATATACATGTATATGTGTGTGATGTATTATGTGTGTGTATATACATGTATATGTGTGTGATGTATTATGTGTGCGTATGTGTGTGTGTGTGTGTGTGTGTGTGTGTGTGTGTGTGTGTGTGTGCGTGTGTGTGTGAGACAGAGATAGAGAGAGAGAGAGAGAGGAGTGGTGCATCGTGTCGATTGTAGTGGTGGTGGTAGTGGTGACAAGTGGATGGGGGAGAAAGTGTGTTGAGTGGGGGAGGAGGGAGGGAAGAGGGGGGAGGAGGAGGGCAGGGGGGAGGGGGAGGGGCCCCACAGATGCACACAGAAAAGCGCCAGGTGCCTTCCCAGCATCCTTCACACTCTTGTCCTGAGGCTCCGCGTCTACGTCTCTCTCTCGCTCTCTCCGTCACCTCCCTCCCTCCCCCCGTCTCTCTCTCTCTCCATCTCTCTGTCCGGGTCTCGCAGCAGTCAAGTCAGAAGCCTGTCAGTGAGGACAGAGGACTGTGTGTGTGGCTGCTGTCGTGGTGTGGGGAGGGAGCGAAGAGCCGGTGGGGCCGACAGCCAGGGACGCCACGTTCAGGTCGGCACGCGATTCTCCTGCTCCTACTGCTGCTGCTGCTGCTGCACAAACAGCAGTCGTCGTGGCAGCAACGTCCTTTCAAACTAACCGGTGGCAGGCACACGCTTCCGACAAACTTGCGCGTAACCCCCAAGACAAGACAAGACAAGTCCATTTCTGCCACAGGAACGTACGCACGTGCGTGCCGCTTTGCTGGGCGAACGAAGCACTGACTGACTGACTGATGAAGAAGCACAGAGAAAAGGAGGGACGACTTGACTTACCAACGGTTGTATTAGAAACCAACCAGCCAAGCAAAAAACCAAATTTTTTTAAAAAATATCAGACAACAACAACACATAAGCTGCCAGTCATTATTCCAGTTCTGAACATCACCTGAACCGCTCAATGTGAGGAAAATCTGAACTCACGACAAACGAAACTTTAAAAGGTTTTACTCTATTCTCAAAGAAATTGAGTGAAAGTTGTGAGAGAAAAGGTAAACAAATTACATAAACAAAAACAACACAACAACAACCTAAATCCTAACGATTTTTCTTTTTCTTCGCAGACGTGAAAATTGTAAAAGACTGAATGTGTTTTCCGTCACCGACGAAGACACTGAAGAGATTTTCGGGTGCCTTCGTTAATTTTCGGACTTTCTCGGAAAGTCGGAGTCAAGTTGACACAAGTGAGTGCATCTGCTGAATTCTCATCCCAACGTCTCGAGAGAAAGCGTGTCTTGAAGCAGACGACAGATCGTGGTGCATGAGTGAATGACACAGAGGCCGACTTTTCTCTCAGTGACTGATGTCCCGAAACAGATCTTGTCCCACAAAGTTTGGTTGCAAAGAAGAAAGTTTCACAAACTGTGAGTATTGGACGGGGAATGAGGAGTGAGTTGGGGGTGTTTAGTTTGTGATTTCGTTGTTGTCGTTGTTGTTTTGCTGTTGTTATTGTTGTTGTTGCTTGCGTGTGTGTGTGTGTGTGTGTGTGTGTGTGTGTGTGTGTGTGTGTGTGCTCCCCATTGTTTCTCGTTATTTTATCTCTGTCGGCCTCAAATGTTGACCCTTTTCTTATCTTCTAACCTCCTGTATTCTTCTTCTTGTTCTTCTTATAGTTCTTGTTGTTGCTCTTTTGTTGTTGTTGTTGTTCTTCTTCTTCTTCTTCTTTTTATTCTTCTTGATAATAATAACAGTGAATACTTGTCAAGCGTTTTCCTCCCTTAAAGGGAGCTCAAAGCACTTTACAAAAACAAACAAACAAAAAAAAAACAACAACAACAAACAAAAACAACAACAACAAACAACAACAACAAAAAACAAAACAAAAAAACAAAAACAAAACAAAAAAACAAACAAAAAAAACAACAACCCACCAACAACAACTAACCCCCCCCCCCCCCACGCCCCCCCCCCCACCCCAATTAAACACAGATACACAACAAAAGATTTAACACACAAAAACATAAAACAGATCCCAAGACTACGCGTATTATATTATTACTTAATTACACACACACACACACGCACACGCAGACTTCTCTCCCCTCTCTCTCTTTCTGTCTTTATCTGTCTCTGTCTCTCCCTGTCTTAACCTCTTTCCAGCGAGTGTGGTACCATCTGTGCACGTTCACTTTTTATTGATAACACGTGCACATTTCCCCATCTTCCACGCCTTTCTACTCTGTTTGATTCTTTGTGACTTGCTACTGCTATTGCTGCAATGATGGTGTGGTATCATATTATTGCAGTATGACGGTGTTACATTTTTTTTCTGTAATTGGTTTCTGTATGATTGGCGTTTCTTTTACAGTTCATTCTTTTCCCTTCTATTTATCTTTCCAATATTTGAGTCTATTTACCTTATTCACACACACACACACACACACACACACACACACACACACACACACACACACACATATTGATGCACGCCCCCAGGAACCTACGGATGCATGCACACACGTGCTCTCGCACGCCACTGTTAATTTTCATTTTGTTTGATTTTTATTATGTTTTTCACACACACCGCATCTGCTATCAATCGAACCAGAATTTTCAGTTTTCATTACCAAAGAATGATTAAGGTCAAAATAACAAATGAGAGAGAGAGAGAGAGAGAGAGAGAGAGAGAGAGAGAGAGAGAGAGAGAGTGAGTTGACAAAGTGATAGTTTGAGCAATTGTGATGATTAAAGCAATTTTACAGCGCGCGCGCGCGCGCGTGTGTGTGTGTGTGTGTGTGTTGTGTGTGTGGGAGAGAGTGTGTGTGGGGGTCGGTTTAAGCCTCTGCCCAGGAGGAAAATAAAACTGCAGAATCAGCAAGTTCGGGTCAGGTCATGCAAGTAATAACATATATTTTTGTTGTTATATTTTCATACAACCAAATTGAAATTGTGACAGATGATATGACTTGAATGCAGCGGCAACAGAATGAAATAACAAACATCATCATGCATCGCATTGATGTCTCCAACAAACATCATCATACATCGCATTGATGTCTCCAACAAACGTCATCATACATCGCACTGATGTCTCCAGCAAGAAGTGCACATGTCTATCGAAGGCTAGCGAGCGAGCAAACAAACGCACGCGCATACACACAGACAGACAGACATAAACACAGACACAGACAGACACACAGACACAGACACACACACACACACACACACACACACACACACACACACACACACACACACACACACACAGAAAGAGAGAGAGAGAGAGACAGAGAGAGAGAGAAAAACACATGCATATGTACGCACAAACATTAGCACACACACACACACACACACACACACACACACACACACACACGTGACACAAACACACACGCCTACGCGCACGCACGCATATACACAAGCTCACACACACAGAGAAATAAAAAGGAGACTGTCTAGAGGTTGGCGTAGGCAGCAGACAAGAAAATCGTGCCGAGATAAGACGGAGAGAGAGAGAGAGAGAGGTGGGGGGGTGGAATTGGGAGTGTGGATGGTGAAGGGGGTCGGAAATTCTGGCTTTGCGTTATGCCACCGGTTATCGTTCTTTGTTGTGCTATGGTTATCTTTCCTTGTTGTGCTATTTGAGGACTGGGAACGAAACGTGACTGTGTATTTGAAAGGTTTTTCTGCCCTTCACCGGGAAATAAAAGGATTTGTCATACAATAGTGTTTGTTTATTTCTAAATATTATTTCATGGGAAGCGCTTAATAGGGCCTACTGAGGAGTTTATAAAAAGATAAGTGATATGTCTTTATTTCTGTCTGTCTCTCTTCCCTCACTCCTCTCTTCTTCTTCTCCTTCTTCTGTGTGTGTGTGTGTGTGTGTGTGTGTGTGTGTGTGTGTGTGTGTGTGTGTGTGTGTGTGTGTGTGTGTGTGTGTGTTGTGTGTGTGTTGTGTGTGTGTGTGTTGTGTGTGTGTGTGTGTGTGTGTGTGTGTGTGTGCGTGCGTGCGTGCGTGCGTGCGCATGCGCGCACAACTTATTAGAGTAGGAAAACAGGCGCATACAATAACTGAACAACTCTTCAGTTATTTCAAAATATCTTTGCAAAAACTAAAAACGGGAAATGCAAGAACAATTATTATGGAAATCCTTTATGGACTGCAATCGGGGCCATTTGAAATGTGGCCCAGGGAGTCATGTCTGATGTGACTGCAGTTGGTACCCCTGTGGTTCCTCTGATATCCCAGTGAACCGTCCTGTCCTTGGGGCAGGTGATCCTGAGACACCAGTCTTAGTTCAGTGTTGTTGTCAATCATAGAGGGAAAGGCACAATCCACTGACTTCCCAAAGCAGCCCACAAAGGACGAAGTCAAGAATAGGAGGAAAACAAGACGATGAAAATTAATAGGGTACGTATGCCAACGTTCACTTCGAAGCGATCAGCTCAACGAATGTGTTGTACAGATAACATGTCGTGCGATCGTCATTTGTAGCTCTCCTGTTTTTGAAATGAAATGAAATGAAATTATGGTGCTTAGAGCCTCCCCGACCACTAAGGCCATCTCAAGGCTATCGCCACGTTAATACCTACTACAAGGATAAAAAACAAACAATACAAACAAGTCACCACTTTAAGCTTTCCACTCAAAGTATAAAAAACCTTCCATAGTTTAAAACCTTCAAATCTGATTAAAAATGTTCACTTCGTTCAAGAAGTCCATCAGCGCCCACGGAGGGACATCACGAAACAAGGTCTTCAAAGAAACCGCTCCTGTTTTTGAAGGCTCTCTCCGATTGGTTGTACCAGGAAAAGTTCGTCTGCTTCTTTTCAACGTTTTCTCAACGGTTGAAATAGTGGGGGTGCCTGAGGTGTAAATGGGAACGGGCAAGTCTAATTGCGAACGATGGGTCTGGGTACATGTGGACAATTAAAACAGAAGCAGGTCTTGAACTCATTAGACATAACATATTACTGGAACACCGCACCAGACTATTGTATTGTTGGATTTGATCACACATGCACATGCACACATTAACACACATTAAAAAAACAACAACCAAAAAACAAAACAACAACAAAAACCAAAAAAAAAACAAAAAAAACAAACAAACCACCACACACACCATTTTGAGAGCGCTCAGTAAGTGTGCAGCATCGTTCGCAAATACTCACGTCAAAACATCTCGTGCTCTAATTATAAACGACAGTATTTTGGAGATTCCTGTCAAAACTGACGTTCTGATCTGTCACCAGCATGCTTTGTAAAATTCTTCCAGCACTGGTAATGCACTTTTTTTTTCAACATATCCAGTCAAATCTGCTATTTTAAACTGTGTCAAAGTTCAAATCCTACTACTTGCTTCCCTTAATTGTCAGATTTTGAGAGCACGTTTGTGAACTTGGTCAGCGCGAAGAGAAGAAAGAGCATGGAAATAGTCGGAAACAGCTGATGTTTGACTGATTATTGAAAGCGGGTATCCATTAAGGTATCAGAACGAGACCTCCACAGCAACATCGTCATCGTCATCCTCATCCTCCTTCATCATCATCAACATAAACAAAACAGCCTCAAAGTCTGTGGCCTTTCATGCCCTGCTCTCATGGTGACCTCAGTTTCGATACCCCTCCACTTCCGTGCTTGGGGTGAGTCCTGTCAATGTTGTCAGTGTCGGCAGATTCATGGGGGGCTGTTGTTTGAGTGACGTGGTGACGGTCTCCACTCTGGGAGGGACGCTCACTCAGTCTGGCTCCGTGACTAAGCCATTATTGTCGTTAGTAGGGGGCTTAGTAGGTGGTGTCCTAAGTACGTTAAATCAGAATAGGCACCACTGAACACCACCGAAGTGACTCAGCAGCAGTGCAGGGTCTCCTCTGGTGTGTGGCCTCCTAGCGACCTAACAGCGATGGCTCCCTGTGGACTGCCGACGCTGGAACTGCGACGGACGAACCCGGGCGTGGCCGTGTATGGGGGAATCTCAATGAGCGGCGTGGGAGTAATGCCACTGAAACGGTGCTGATGAGCAGTGGGGCAGAAAAAAAGGTATCAGTACGAGGTCAAAGCAGACGTCGAATTGTGAAAAGTGTGTGGTGAGAACGCTTCGAAGTGGGGCGGTACACGAACCGTTCGCAATTAAAGGCTGTTCTCAATTTGGCCAACCTATACTGTAAAAAAAAAGAAAAAGAAAAAAGAAAAAAAGGTAACAGAGTATCCTAAAAATAACTGACCTTTACTCTTTATGCTTGGGGATCGGAAAAGGATGCAAGGTCATCAGGAATGCTGAGCACGAGTGGTCAGCTGAACTCAGCTGTTGTAACCCAGGCATCGTCAGGTGATGAAGCACTGACACAGGGAAAGGGTAGAGAGAAAAAAATGTATGTGTGTGTGTGTGTGTGTGTGTGTGTGTGTGTGTGTGTGTGTGTTCTTTCTTTGATGTGTCCATCGTGTTATGAGACAGGAGACAGGGGTGGAGAGAGAGAAGTGATGATGATGATGATGATGATGTGTATGTGTGTGTAGGAGGGGTTGGGGGGTAGACAGAGGGCTGATTAGACAGGAGGCAGGGGTGGGGAGAGAGAAGTGATGATGATAATGATGATGGTGATGATGATGGATGAAGGTCCTCAACTCCTTTGATCTCAAGATGCTCTCACCTTTCTCCCGTGGAAAAAAAGAAAAGCAACATCCGTCTTCTCTCAGAAATAGGCTTGTTAGTGGTGGGGGTGGTGGTATGGTGGAGGCGGTAACAGAGGGGAGAGAGTGGGGGTGCAGGGGTGGTGGTGGTGGTGGGGGGGGGCGGGGGGGGGGGGGGGGTAACAGAGGGGAGAGAGTGGGGGTTCAGGGGTGGTGGGGGTGGGGGTAACAGAGGGGAGAGAGCGGGGGTGCAGGGATGGTGGTGGTAGTAATGGTGGTGGTGGTGACGGTGAAGAATGTGGGTGTTTGTAAAAGGAAACCAAATAGTTGTCAGTTACCACGTGGAGACAGGGGGTGAGATGTGGGGGTCGGGGTAGGGAAGGGGGAGGGGATACGGAGGAGGGCTCGGCTGGGTGGGGAGTGGGGGTTTGGGCGGGGGGTGGGGTATAAGTCTTTGGGATCGTTGGATTGTTTGCCTCGTTGACTGTAATGAGATTGTTCTTCTCCTTCTTCTGATGATAATGATTATAGTAATGATTATAAGCAGTAGTAGTAGTAGTGGTGGTAGTAGTTATTGTTGTTGTTGTTGTCGATGTAATCAGCGAATTAGAAAAATCCGCTTTGACAGGAGAACAGAGACAGCTGCAGACAGGAAAAAAACGTTGTCGTTGGTCTGTGATGACGCGATCAAAGGATCGAAATAAATGACAGAGGTTAGGTGAGAGAGGAGTTTTACTTTCTCCTCGTCAGATCAGTAAAACATTATTTTGTCATTGCCTATATTTCTGTCAGCCTGCCTGTCTGCCTGTCTGTCTGTCAGCCTGTCTGCCTGCCTGTCTGTCTGTCAGCCTGTCTGTCTGCCTGTCTTTCTGTCTGTCAGCCTGTCTGCCTGCCTGCCTGTCTGCCTGTATGTCTGTCAGCCTGTCTGTCTGTCAGCCTGTCTATCTGTCTGTCTGTGTATTTCTTTCTCAGAATATTCTTGTATATGTATTTTGTTGTTATTGTTGCTCTTCATCTGCTTGTTTCTCCTCTCTCTCTCTCTCTCTCTCTTTCTCTCTCTCTCTCTCTTTCTCTCTCTCTCTCCTATATTTTTTCTTCTTTTTTTTCCCTTCTTTTCTATTTATTTATATTATTTTTTTCATGATGGCTTGATGTAAAAAAAGCAATTAGGCGATTTACCATAATGAAATAAAATCTTGACTTGACTTCACACACACGCACACACACACACACACAAGCACACAGACACACACACACACACACACACACACACACACACACACACACACACACACACAATTACAACCAACCTGAACGCACGAAACATTCCATTCCCGTCCAACCACCAATACTTTGGCCCCATCCCCGTTTCCAGGGAAATTTCAAGCTGTCGCCACCACACGCATTTCTTCTCTATGGCAGGTCCCCTCCCCCACCCCACCCCCCTCCGCCACCCCTACTCTCACCGCCCTGCCCCCACCCCCCCACCCTCCCGCCCCCCTCGGCTTATCCTGAACGTTTCTATCTCCCTCTGTATTGATCCTACAGAGAGGGGGTGGGGGTGAGGATTGTAGTCAGCTTGGAGTTTGAAAGGGGTGAGGGTGTCCATTGTTTTATTCTGGAGGGATGAGGGGGGGGAGGGAGGGGTGTGTGTGTTGGGGGGGGAGGAGGGGGGGGTGTATATTGATTCATTAGAGTGACAGGGACAGCGTCGAACGCACTGATTTATGTGTACGTACTTGGTGGGATGGGGATGGGTTGGGGAGTGGGGTGACAAACTTACTTATATGTATATATACACACAGGGCAGCGCACTTTCGTGTGGGGCATTGTGGGTACACCAGGTATTGTACACAGGTAGGCGTGAGGCCGTCAGGCACCCAGACGTACACGTTGAGACCATGGCTGAGGATGGGCATTGATAGACAAATACAGATACAGTGGAAATGAAAACTTATAGATAGATAGATAGATAGATAGATAGATGGATAGGCAGGCAGACATATAGATTGACTGACTGATTGAGAGAGAGAGAGAGAGAGAGAGAGAGAGAGAGAGAGAGAGAGAAGACATCTGCTACTGTCTTGCTTTTAAAACAGATGTGTCGCAGCATAAATGGATTAGTCTGCACGCTTTGACAATTCATTGAAACTCTCTCTGTGTGTGTGTGTGTGTGTGTGTGTCTGTGTCTGTGTCTGTGTGTCTGTCTATGTGTCTGTGTGCCTGTCTGTCTCTTGCTCCCCCCCCCCCCAGCCCCCCTGCCATCTCAAATATCTATGTCAGCGGTGTTGCCCTGTGAAGTGAATTTCTAGTTTTCCCAGCATCAGCACTTTCCCACGCTGACAGTTCACGTGTGTGTCTGATGGCAAATAAGCGGAAATAACTCATTTTTTCATGTTTGGTCTTCTGCTTTCTTACTTTCCTTTTCTTTCTTTTTGTTTGCTTGTTTGTTTTATTCATCCCGTCCTTTCGTTCATATTTTCTTCTTCGTCTTCTGCTTTTCTGCTTCTCCCCCCCCCCCCCCCCCCCCCACCCCTTCTCTTTCTTCTTCCTCTTCATCCTCCTTCACCTCCTTTTTCAATCTTTACTATTTCTCCGTCATCCCTTCCATTCGCGTCTCGTCTTTCTGTTTGAGGACAGACAGGAGGCACGAGGTGTGTATTTTGTGCCTGCATCCACTGCTGTTCCCACTCAGACAGTTTTAAAAACTCCCGCTGTGAAACTGCCGAACTGCCCCCCCCCCCCCCCCCCCCCCCCCCCCGCCACACACACACACACAGACACCCGCGCGCCCCTCCCCCCTCCAAGTCTTGCTTCTGTCTTTGAAGATGGCGTGAGAAATCGTATTTTTAGATGCTTATTTTTTGTCTTCTTTGTCTTGTTCCTCTTCTACTTCTTGTTGTTCTTGTTGTTGTTGTTGTTCTTCTTCTTCTTGTTGTTTTTCTTCTTCTTCTTTTCCATGTTCTTCCTCTTGTTCTTGTTCTTCTTCTTGTTCTTGTTCTTCTTCTTGCTCTTGTTCTTCTTGTTCTTCCTCTTGTTCTTCGTCGTCGTCTTGTTGATCATCTTCTTCTATAATTGTTTGTTCTTTTATATTATATTAATTTCCTCTTCTTGTTGTTCATCATGTTGTTGTTGTTTTTGTTCTTCTTCTTCCTCTTCTTCTTCGAAAATTGTTTCTTTCTTTGCTATTAGTTTTATTTTCTGTGTTGGGTTATAAAGCTGTCCGTTGCTGTGATCATATGGTGGAGTGTCTGCAGAGCTCAGCATTTGTGACCCCCCACTTCCTCAGTAAAACCAGCCATTTGGGGAATGGCTGGGGTTAGTATAGAGCTGGAAAAAACAACCTCCCCCAGTGGAAAAAAAAAAAAGAAAAAAAAGAAAAAAAGACGACCCCAAACTGCAGTATATTTGGCACTCTCCGTCACGCATCACGACGCGCGGTGTGTGTGGCTGGGGTGGGAACTTGTCAAGGTCATGGTTACGGTGACCGGGAAAGTGGCTCTGGCTGGAAAGGACCGCAGAGATGTGTGTGTGTGTGTGTGTGTGTGTGTGTGTGTGTGCGCGCGCGCGTGCGTGCGTGCGTGCGTGCGTGTGTGTGTGCGTGCGTGCGTGCGTGCGTGTGTGTGTGTGTG
Organism: Babylonia areolata; assembly: GCF_041734735.1. NCBI lineage: Eukaryota > Metazoa > Mollusca > Gastropoda > Neogastropoda > Buccinidae > Babylonia > Babylonia areolata. The sequence continues at coordinate 96,998,384 of NC_134876.1, read as the reverse complement.
CGTGCGTGTGTGCGTGCGTGCGTGTGTGTGTGTGTGTGTGTGTGCGTGCGCGCGCGCGTGCGTGTGTGTGTATGTGTGACTTGACTTGACTTCATTTATTGTCATAAAATCCCGAAGGATTAATAGACACAACAAAGAACAAAAGTAACAAAGAAATAAACGGTCATCTAATACGCATGCACTGAAATACATAGTTGGCAAGTGTTTTTTGACAGTCATCGCAGGTGAATAAATCACTTGGTTTTAGTATATTGTTTTGTATTTTTCTAGAGATCACATTTGATTGATGATCATACTGCTGTATAGTAGTGATTAGATGGCTTCGCAAATTATGAAATAAGATACACGAATCTAAGAAATGCAATTCATCTTCAACAACTTCACATATAGCACATAACCTCTCTTCTCTGGGAATGTTTGCATATCTTCCTCGTTCGATGTTTAAATTATGTGCGCTTATTCTGAGTTGACAAAGAGCTTGTTTGTGAGCAGGATCGATTTTATCAGTTAGATAATTCTCAATTTGATAATTGTTTCTTTTAATTTTGTTGTAGAAGTCTAATCTACTGTATTCAGTTTTTCTCTGTTTCCAGAATTGTACATATCTATTTCTTAGTTGTTGGCGTAATGTAAATTTAAGTCTGCTGTTACTAAATGTCGACTGATTATTCCAAACATGACCTAATCCTACATTGTGAAGAATATTCTTTACAAATTGTATCCAGGGATTTTCTATTGTGTCTGGTTGGCTCATCATCGACATATAGACCTTTTTGATATGGCTATCATTATGTGCATCCAGAATATGAGTCCAGTGGTCAAGAACTCTGCATGCAATATGAATTCCAACTGGAAATCTGCCCAGTTCGGCTAGAGTTGGCAGATTCATTGTTTTAGAATGTACCCCTAGAAGCAGTTTGCAAAATTTTATATGCATTTGTTCATGTGAATGTTTCGAAGAAATACAATTTCTAAAGAAATCTGTCATTCCTGTATTGAATGAATTGGTAGTTTTTGTTTCAGCCCATGGGAACCAAATATCGGATCCATATGATAATATAGGTAAAACAAGTGAATCAAAAAGCTGCAGTACAATATCCAAACGAATATCTAGCTTTTTAACGATTCGTCGGAGGGAGTGTGCTGCTTTTAATGCCTGTTTGGCTAGATGCTCTTGGGCAAATGAGAACGTTCCAGTTTTGTGAAATAATATACCCAAGTACTTGTATTGATCAGTTGTCTGGATTATATCATTGCCTATTGTGAAAATAACAGGCACTTTGGGATCGGTGTGTGTGAAAATTATTACTTTAGTTTTATCTATGTTAATTTTTAGATCCCAGTTTTCACAATACAGATTGAGTTTATCTAGTTTCCTTTGTAATCCTATCTTTGTCGTTGACAAAATTACTAGGTCATCAGCATATAGTAAACATGAAACACTATCACTTTTGTCAAGGTCTATGGATGGTGAGTCAGTAACGCCCAGACATTTCGGGAGATCATTGATAAATATATTAAATAAAGTGGGACTGAGTGTGTTCCCTTGTAGTACCCCCTTCAATATGGGTATTTCAGAAGAAAATCCCGTATCAGCTCTTGTGCAAACTGTGGCATTTTCATACATGCTTTGAATAACTCTAAAGCAATTTCCATTTATACCGATTTGATACATTTTTAGCATTAGAGCGTGATGCCAGACCCTGTCAAATGCTTTCTGAAAATCAACAAAACAGCAATAAAGGCGATTCATTCTTTTTCTTAAAGTATCGTCATTTATCTTTTTAAGTATGAATATGTGGTCCGAGGTCTTGTGTGATTTTCGAAAGCCTGCTTGCTCTTTTGATAGTAAATTATTGTCTTCGAGGTAGTTTGTTATTCGATTGTTTAATATTTGACAAAAAAGATTACTGAGTGAGTTGTTTAGAGTTATTCCTCGATAATTGGTTGGGTTTAATTGGTCTCCGGATTTGTAAATTGGTATGCTAATTCCTTTTTTCCACATATCTGGGAACCTGCCTGAGTTAAGGACAGACTGAAATAACAGTTTTAGTATTTCTGTTGTTTCCGGTAGGCTAGCCTTTATGATTTCGTTTGTAATCCCGTCTTTTCCAGGCGTTTTTTTTGTTGTGTAAGTTTCTGGATGCGTTGATTATCTCTTTTGTGGAAATTGGAAAATCAAGATACGAAGGTGTTATATTCGAGTTTATGTTTCTTAGTTCTGTATTTATTTTTGCTTTTGTGCTTTGGTCAACTTTACTTTGTGTCCCAATGATGTCCTCCAGATGTTTCATCCATTTTGTGTTACTCATCGGTTTGTAACTATTACCTATGGGAGTTTCTGCATCGTTGAGAGATTTTAGTCTTCCATACACTGTTTGGATCTTTTAAGATAGCTTCGTTCAGGTTTTGAACTAACCTGTTTTTATACAATTTTTTCTTCTGTTTTACACATTTGTTGTATGATTTTAACATGTAAAAATACTTATCGCGTATCGTTCTGTTCCGTGGGTTTCTGTTTAGTGCATTTCTTAAAGATTTCAGTTCTCGTCTTTGGATGTAACAAGCCTGATCAAAACCATTTCTTAGACTGCTTTGTGTTACGTTTTTTACGGAATTCTTTATGATGAACAGCTAACTTAGATGCTTCTGTCAACGCATCTGTGAACTTTTCAACTATAGTATTTACCCTTTTATTTGTGGATGAAATGTTTAAATCACTTTTGATTTCTTGTAACAATTTGTTGATTTGTCCTGTCTTTAGTGCATGACCAAGAGCGCTGGCAGAATTTTCATTCCAGAAAAATTTAGTATAACTTCCATTTTGGTTGTTGCATTCCTTATTACTGTGAGTGTAAGGCGATTTTTTTCTTTTCTGTTTCCTTACTGACAAGTACAT
>NC_134876.1:96987985-96990485 GCF_041734735.1 Babylonia areolata | reverse complement strand
AGTTCAATTACACAAGGCGTCACAGTGTTCGGACAAATCCACAATCTTTTTTGTACGCTACACCACATCTGCTATGCAGATGCCTGACCAGCAGCGTGACCCAACGCACTTAGTCAGTCCTTGGTCGAAAAAAAACACACCAAAAAAACAAAACAAAACAAAACAAAAACCAAAAACAAAACAAAACAAAACAAACAAAAAACACACACCCCACAAAACATAAACAAAAATGCGTAGCTATGTCAATAAGTTAACGAATATACAAATGAAAAAAACACACACGAAAAACACTGAAAATAGAATAAGATGAAAAAATAATAAAATGTAAGCAAACAGATAAAGAAATAACACGCAATGATGAAAACAATACGAATAACAATAACAAATATAAAAAAATAAGAAGAATAAATAAGCAATTAATGCAGATAAACACACAGGCACGCACACACACACACACACACACACACACACACACACACACACACACCACACACACGCACGCACGCACATGCACAACAGATATACAACAAATATAGGCGTATACATACATAAAAGAGGACGGTGAATAGTAGGTTTGTGGAGCTGGTGAAGAGAAAGTAAAAGCTGTCTTATCGTGTGTGTGTGTGGAATGATGGAGAAAACACGTTGATCCACCGTCCCCACTGGAAAACGTTTCAAAAAAACACCTGAAAAAAAAGAAGACGGGTCTGGTGTTTGACATTTTGTTTTTCTTTCCAAACTGTTGTGCGAATGAACAATCTCGGTCAGACTATTTGACATTTAAGATTAAAACGAAAAAAACAAAAAGCAAAACAAACAAAACAACCCCCCCCCACCCCTGTAAAAAAAACACACAAACCCCAAAAACAAATGCCGAAAACATTTCTCTCAGACTAATCTCTTTACAAATCTGCGTCAGACAAGACGGTAGCGTCATCAGGTAGGGTGTGTGTGTGTGTGTGTGTGTGTGTGTGTGTGTGTGTGTGTGTGTGCTCACTTGCGTATGTATGTGGTTGTGTGTGCCTGTGTGTTTATATATATATCTGTGTGTGTCTGTATGTGTACACGCGCGCGTGCTTGTGCGTATATATATATATATATATATACGTGTGTGTGCTTTCGTGTGCGTGGGGTCGTGCGTGGCTGTGTTTGTTGGTATATATCTGCGTGCCGTGTGTACGCACTGTTTGTGTGTACCTGCGCGCGCGCGAGTGTGTGTGTGTGTGTGTGTGTGTGTGTGTGTGCGTGTGCCTGTGTCTGTGTGCGTGTGTGTGTGTGCGTGTGTGTGTGTGTGTGTGTGCGTGTTTGTGTGTGTGTGCGCGCGCGCGTGCATGGCAAAAGTGGAGGGAAGAGGTTGAGAACAAGAACCAAGACTGTAGAGTTGTCAGTTCAGTTCAATTACACAAGGCGTCACAGTGTTCGGACAAATCCACAATCTTTTTTGTATGCTACACCACATCTGCTATGCAGATGCCTGACCAGCAGCGTGACCCAACGCACTTAGTCAGTCCTTGGTCGAAAAAAAAAAAAAACACCAAAAAAACAAAACAAAACAAAACAAAACAAAAAACAAAACAAAAACAAAACCAAAACCAAAAACAAAACAAAACAAAACAAAACAAAAACAAACAAAAAACACACCCCCCACAAAACATAAACAAAAATGCGTAGCTATGTCAATAAGTTAACGAATATACAAATGAAAAAAACACACACGAAAAACACTGAAAATAGAATAAGATAAAAAAAAAAAATGTAAGCAAACAGATAAAGAAATAATAACACGCAATGATGAAAACAATACGAATAACAATAACAAATATAAAAATAAGAAGAATAAATAAGCAATTAATGCAGATAAACACACAGGCACGCACACACACACACACACACACACACACACACACACACACCACACACACACGCACGCACGCACGCACGCACATGCACAACAGATATACAACAAATACATACATAAAAGAGGACAGGGAATTGTAGGTTTGTGGAGCTGGAGACGTGAAAGTAAAAGCTGTCTCATCGTGTGTGTCTGTGTGGAATGATGGAGAAAACACCTTGATCCACACTGGAAAACGTTTCAAAAACACACCTGAAAAAAAGAAGACGGGTCTGGTGTTTGACATTTTGTTTTTCTTTCCAAACTGTTGTGCGAATGAACAATCTCGGTCAGACTATTTGACATTTAAGATTAAAACGAAAAAAACAAAAAACAAAACAAACAAAACAACCCCCCCCCCCACCCCTGTAAAAAAAACACACAAACCCCCCCCCAAAAACAAATGCCGAAAACATTTCTCTCAGACTAATCTCTTTACAAATCTGCGTCAGACAAGACGGTAGCGTCATCAGGTAGGGTGTGTGTGTGTGTGTGTGTGTGTGTGTGTGCTCACTTGCGTATGTATGTGGTTGTGTGTGCCTGTGTGTTTATATATATATCTGTGTGTGTCTGTATGTGTACACGCGCGCGTGCTTGTGCGTATAT